>NC_056727.1:702251717-702531717 GCF_019279795.1 Protopterus annectens | reverse complement strand
ACACTCTTCTTCATCCTGCCTGTACTCTCTTCTTCAAATCTCTTCCACACTCGCCATTACTCTGAACTGTTTATCCCAAGTATTTAAACTTGTCCACCTTCACCAACTCTATTCCCTGCATCTTCATCATTCCTGTATCCTCCCTCTCATTCACACACATATATTCTGTCTTAGTCCTGCTGTCCTTCATTCCTCTCCTCTCTAGAGCATATTTCCACCTCTCTTCCACACTCGCCATTACTCTGAACTGTTTATCCCAAGTAATTAAACTTGTCCACCTTCACCAACTCTATTCCCTGCATCTTCATCATTCCTGTATCCTCCCTCTCATTCACACACATATATTCTGTCTTAGTCCTGCTGGCCTTCATTCCTCTCCTCTCTAGAGCATATCTCCACCTCTCTACTCAGACTCTTGTGGCATGTGCTTCCTGCTGCTGTTACATTTTGTAGTTTAGAGATTATGCTGTAAGGGGTCCCTTTCAGATGGTCGAACTTTTAAAAGCTCAACTTTCATATGGCCGAGACCATATGATCGAACTTTTAAAAGTTTGAATGGTCTGAATGGGGATCTCCATAGAGCGTGGACGGGAAGATTTCTCTTTACTGCAGTGTAGTTCGATCTCTGAGTTGGTATATTTAAGTAGTGGGGATCTCGGCCTTATGAAAGACCAGCATTTGGGTGGTCGATTATGTGAAGTAGATCCTCTGTAGGTCATGTGTTAGCACTGTTTCTGTAGTCTTCTGCAGTCTTTCAGTTTTGTAATTTGCATTTAACTAGGTAATGGCTGAAAGGAACAGGTTTGTTCTAGTCTGCTCATGTTGTTTTTTTTTTTTTTTAAAAAAAGGTGAACATTAAATGTATATCACAGAGCATATAAAAGCAAACATTACCAGCAGCCAGGGTGATAAAAAACTGGGTTTTCTGCAAAACAGAAATTGTACATGTGCTATTTATGTAAATATTGGCTCTTAAAATTGCAACCAGAACTTTACCGATGTGTTGATGCTGAATACATTTGGGCTACTTGGCTAGGCTTATAAAGGATCCAGTGGCCAGTAGCCTAGTATACTCCTATAAACCTATGAGGGAAGAACGTTCATGCAGTTGGAATCTTGAAATATATGTGTTGGAGAAGAAGAACTCTTCACAAATACAATTATTTGGAGGTGCAGAGGGGTGTATCCTTGCACTTTTTTGGCTGAAATAGTTGTTAAACAATATCTTCTGATCTAAATCAATTGGTTCCTATCAATACCGCATGATATTTTGTCTCACTAACAGTGTGGAAGCTCCTTAAAAGATAGCTACAGTCTTCAGGCACTCTGTGAAAGAGTTTACATTGTTTTGTTGGTTTTGTGCTGCATACCGTTATAGTGTACTTTTGCATATCATATCTGAATTTTCACTACCACTCACCAGTCATGATGATTGCCACTTTATCATTTACTAATGGGTTAATCTGGCTGTTTAGGTCTTTGATACATCTGCATTTAAAATTTAAAATGAATAGGTTTGTGGCTTGTCCTTTGTGGGACTCCACTGGTGACAGATTTTAGCACTAGAAAACTGTCATTCACAGTGACCCTTTGGTCTACCACTGCTAGCATATCAGAAGGTTACTGCTAGGTCATTTCTGGTAAGGCCTTAGTTTTGCCCCGCAGGTAAATGAGGAGGAAATGTGAACCATGTAGCTTGTATAGAAAAACTAAAAAATGTTTATTAATGCACATTAGAATTCCATTGTCAGTGGGAATTAACTTTTGTGTGACATGAGTTCATGTAGCATTTTAAAAAGATACCACCTAACAAGGCATAACTCTACTTTTATACACTTTTAGTTTTATTTTCCCAGTGGTTCCATTTTCAAAAGAACTTTTTAGTCATGCTTTTTGAAACTTGTTTATTTTAACAGTATCAGAGACAGATAAATGTCCACTTAAAAGATTAACACTTTTGTTTCCTGCATTAATGCAGGGATGATTAGCAGATGTCCAAATTAGCTAATTGTCTTCTTGAACTTTTCATATTTCCCAGACCTTCTTGCATTTGTTTTGACAATTGTGCAGTTGTGTGTGTGTGTTTGTTTGTGATGTATCTCAGAGCTCACATATTACAAGTCAGGATTCTTTCTACATTATTACAAATATGTAGTTGTGCATAATTTTAGTAGTGCAAGTATTATGTCCATGTAGATATCTGTAACATATTTAACAAATATTATTTTTCAACATTTTTAACTAGTGCAATGTTAAATAGCCTGGAATGATAAGTAAAAAAAATGTTAATGGCCTTATACAAAATACGTTGCTGTTCATTAAGTAAAGTAAAGTTAAACACAAACAAAAAATAGTGAAGCAGTTGCATTGGGGAACAGTGAAAATTGACGTTATTGTTGCCACCGATTAGTTCTTTCATCTTCTTTTACACAGGATTTCATTGGACTGATAGACTCTGCAACTGTTGCTGATTAAATAATTAAAAAAAATTACATGAAATAAAACCTTTAGTAGAACATATGCATTTAATTCGCAAAAAAGTAAACATACGTTTACATATAATACAGACTTTTCAAAACATTTAAATATTATGCCAAGAAAGAAGCAACAGGCATTTAACATAACTTTCTACTTATTCTCTTTTGTGTGGAATGCATTTTCTAAACTGCATCTTCTAATTTCTAGATCATCACAAAGCAGCACGTAAAATAACCTTTTAATGTTTACAGAATTGTTGGAGCATTTGTACAGTATATTAAAGTATTTGTGCTTGATTTTGTAGAAATACTTCTGTATTCTGTTGGTAGGCTTCCTCAGAGTGCTGCCAGTACAAAAGGTTTCACAAGATGAGCCACTAGCTGTATGTACAACATTTTTGACATGCAAGTGAAATGCCCAAGTGCCCTCAGTTGCTTATGTAATACTGCTTAAAAGGTACACCCAGCACAAGGCTAATGTTAACTTCATCAGAAAAGAACTCAAAGAAACAACCATAAAAACTAAGCTTCATTCAAAGTCAAAGTCATACTTGTCATAAAGATGGATCCCTGCAGTGCCTCTTATAAGCACATATGAAAATTAAAGGGAAAAAGCAAGAATGTAGAGTGCTAGAACATAATGGTGTTACTGTAACAGAGCAAGCGTATATATAGACACACAAGCATATACAGTGGATATAAAAAGTTTACACACCCCTTTTAAAATGCCAGGTTTTTGTGATATAAAAAAATGAGACCACAATAAATAATTTCAAAACCTTTAATGTGACCTATAACCTGTGCAATTTAATTGAAAAACAAATATTTTAGGGGAAAAAATATAAAAAATAAACTTACAATACTCTGGTTGCATAAGTGTGCACACCCTAAAACTAGTACTTTGTTGTGTGTGCACACCCTTAAACTAATACTTTATTGAAGGACCTTTTGAGTTAATTACATCATTCCGTCTTCTTGGGCAGGAGTCTGTCAGCATAGCACATCTTGACTTGGCAATATTTGCCCATTCTTCCTTGCGAAAGCGCTCAAAATCTGTCAGATTGTGAAGGCATCTCTTGTGCACAGCCCTCTTCATGTCACCCCACAGATGTTCTATTGGATTTATGCCTGGGCTCTGGCTGGGCCATTCCAAAACTTTGATCTCACCAGAAAAAAATTATTCTTTTGTTGATTTGGATGTATGCTTGGGGTCATTGTTGTGTTGAACAGCACTGTCTAAGGCCAAGAATACAGCTTCTATGGGACCTCACAATATCCCTGGCTGTGTTCTACATGAAATACTGAGTGAACTGGCACCTCACCTGTGTGCCCTGTTAATTCACAGCCTCACCTCAGGCTTTGTCCCTACTGAATGGCGTACTGCTACAGTCATCCCTCTCCACAAAGGAGGAGCGACTACAGACCCTGGGAACTATCGCCCCATTAGCCTGATGAGTCTAATATGCAAAGCTATGGAATGCATCATCGTGGACCTAATAAATGAGGATATAGGGAATCTCCAAACTTTGGATCCCACACAGTTTGGTTTTGTGAAGGTTAGATCATGCCTGCTCAACTTAGTCGACTTCTTTGAGTCAATCACCAGAGCTGTGGATGAAAGCAAGGTGGTTCATACAGCCTACCTTGATCTGGCCAAAGCCTTTGATACCATTCCCCACTCATGAATCATAGAAAAACTCACTAAGCTAGGTATCAACCCCTATATCACTAGGTGGGTTGCAAACTGGCTCACAGGTAGAACCCACATTGTGAAAGTAGATTATTCCAAGACGGACTACCTACCAGTCACGATTGGAGTCCCACAGGGTTCAGTCCTGGGTCCTCTCCTGTTTGGTATCTACTTCTCTGAAGTCCAGGCCAACCCAAAGGGACTCTGGCTGACAAAGTTCGCAGACGATTGCAAGTTGGGAGCTATTAACTCCCCAAGTGATGCTGACATCCTACAGAAAGGCCTCACTGAGACCAATGACTGGTGTCAGAACCATGGGCTTAAGCTCAATGCCAAAAAAATGTGTCGTCATCCCCTTTGGGAAAAATCTGGTTTCCATGAATTACCACATCAGTGGTAGTCCACTGAACATAGAAGGCATTGTAAGAAATTTGGGAACACAGGTTGACAGCAACCTCTCTTTTGACCACCACATTGCCACTGTGGTCATAAAGTCCTTGTATGTGGCACATCTCATTACTAAGGGTTTTGCATCCAGGAAGAATGAGGTCAGTGACTCCCTTTACTCTTCCCTCATTGGGCCAATCATAGAGTACAATGCCCCATTTGACATGTACCTCACTAAACACCTGCAACAACTGGAACTGGTGAGGCGGCAAAAGTACCTCACAAAGTGGATCCTAGGCCTTAAACATTTGTCCTATATGGACAGACTCAAAAAAACTCCCAACTATTCTCTGTATCATATCACCTACTTAGAGGCGATCTCTGCTTGACTTACAAAGCCATGTCTGACCCAGCTCTGTTAGAAATGCTGCATCTAAAGAAATCCCAATCCCTCCGCACTACATGCTCCAGAGACCTCAACCTCATTACCACAATCAATAGAACATGCTGGAGGGACAGGTTCATAACTCAGGAGACTGCCCATGCTATGGAATAGACTTCCCATACGTGTCAAGCAGAGCACCTCACTGGCCCTCTTAAAGAGAAATCTTGATGAGTGGATGGGAAAAAAAAATTCACCCCAGGGATCACTCCAGTGACTTTATTCCACAGAGGCACTGGGAACTAAGGTCGGGTGGCACGATGCCAGGGTAATCCCCTGGGCTAGGCTTGTAAAGGCTTGAGAGCCATTAGCCTAGTACACACCTATGAAAGGTGAAATTCCTCTTCATCTTCAACTTTCTAGCAGATGCATGAAGGTTTTGGGCCAAAAGTGACTGGTATTTGGAACTATTTATAATTCCCCCCACCTTGACTAAAGCTCCAGTTCCAGCTAAAGAAAAGCAACCCCAAAGCATGATACTGCCACCACCATGCTTCACCATGGGGATGGTGTTCTTTTGGTGATGCAAAGTGTTGTTTTTGCGCCTAACATACCTTTTGGAATTGTGGCCAGAAGTTCAACCTTGGTTTCATCAGACCATAACACATTTTCCCACATGCTTTTGGGAGACTTGATCTATAGTTTTGCAAATTTTAGCTGGGCCTGGATGTTTTTCTGTGTAAGGAAAGGCTTCTGTCTTGCAACCCTACCCCATAGTCCAGACATATGGAAAATACTGGAGATTATTGTCACATGTAGTACACAACCATTACTTGCCAGAAATTCCTGCAGTTCCTTCAGTTTTGCTGTAGATCTCTTGGCAGCCTCCCTGACTAGTTTTCATCTTGTCTTTTCATCAGTTTTGGAGGGATGTCCAGTTCTTTGCAATATCACTGTTGCCCTGTATTTTCTCCACTTTTTGATGACTGTCTTCACTGTGCTCCATGGTAGATACAATGCTGTGGAAATGTTTTTGTACCCTTCTCCTGGCTGATACCTTTCAACAGTGAGATCCCTTTGATGCTTTGTAAGCTCTCTGCAAACCATGGCTTTTGCTGTAGCAGGCAACTGAGTAAATGTCAGGAAAATCCTACTAGGACAGCTTAACTTTATTTGGGGTTAATCATTCTCTTTAATTGATGGCAGATGTGTACTCATGAAGACTGAATGCTGTAATTAAATCAAAAGGTGCTTCAACAAAGTATTAGTTTAAGGGTGTGCACACTTGTGCAACCAGCGTATTGTAAGTTGTTTATATTTTTTCCCCAAACAGATTTGTTTGTTTTTCAATTGAATTGTACAGGCTATAGGTCACATTAAATGTGGGAAAAGTTTTGAAATGATTTATTGTGGTCTCATTTTTGATATCACAAAAACCTGGCATTTTAACAGGAGTGTGTAAACTTTTTATATCCACTGTAGATTTGAAACAAATTTCTGGCGACTGTGGGGTGCCCCTTCTACTCTACCTCCCTGTGACAACAATAAACCAACCTGAAATTACATCCAAAATCGTCACCTCTGCTCTAAGTAAGGTCAGGTGCCAGGAAACCTTATTTGTGCAATCAGAAATAGCATAGTGTGCTTACTTGAGCAGTTTTCTTAATGTAACATTAAAAATTGTCTGTTTCTGTAATATCTGGAAGCAAGCTATTTTGTTCCCAATCCACAGGGAAAGCCCATCCATAGTTCCCAATAATTGCACATCACTCAGTTTTACAAGCATGTTGTGCAACTTGATGAAGTTAATTGTCATAGAACTTAATTCAAAAAGACACAGGAAGCCCCCTTTTCCATAACCTAAGCAAGTAATATTTTGTGGAAGGCGATCTTCTTCTATGTTTAACCTCATGAAATGTTTGTAAAGTTTGACTTGCTCTAGATGAAGGTTTATCTGTATGTGCAACTTGCCTCAGTTTAGCTAAAATATTCAACATTAACACTTATAGCAGTCATACATACACTCAAGGATCTGAAAGGGTGTTCATAGCAGGCAGGTTATGATGACTGCTCTCATCCATACCTTGTCACCTATGGAGTCTTTCTTTGCTGTATCCTGGTGCCACTCCTTTTTGGCATTTTTTTTTTTGCCAAATGCCAAAGTTCTCTGTAAAGCCTGCCTCAGCAAACATGCAGATGACAGTAAATTTAGGAGAGTTGTCGTCAACCCGCTGAACCAACTCCTCTCAAACATCACTTAACATTATACATGGCTGGTGCAGTAGCAATTACCTTGCCTTCGGTGCAAAAAAACAAATGCAACATATCTGCATTTGATAAAAGCACTTTTCTATATTTCTATACTTTTGATGGGCAACAACAAAAATAGCCATCTCATCTCCAACTCCTCTAAATGTAGTTTTAAAACATGGGATCTTGGAGATTTGGAGTTTGTTGTCGAAAAGGTTTGGCTTAAGTTTTATTTTTATGATTATTCTTCAGCCTTACTCAATCATTTTGAAAGTTCTCAGTTCATTAAACTGGATAATAAGAACATTTATTGGTTTATATGGATTACGTTGAATATTGTTTTGATATCTGATGTATGGGATATAAGTACTAAATCATATCTACATTTTAACTTTTGCTGTAGTGCACTACATGCCCCAGTTATCCAAAGACCGCAAAAAATTCAACTCCATAACATGACTTATCAGTACAAATCATCTGTCAATTCTGTTCAGTGGTTTAACAAGTATTGCTCTAGTCTGACAAAGAAACATTTAGCTGGTAATGTTCAAATACTAAGGACTATTTCTTACGAAATATTTACCCATCATTCTGATGCCTTTAAGGACTCGCCTAGTATAATTTCACCAAACAATCCATATCCTCTGTGGAATGGGTGTGAGACTGTCACATTACTACGATGAGCCTTCTCCTTTTAACAGCCTTCCCATATTTCAAATTATTCAGTATGTGGCCACTTTCCAGATCACCTGAAATGGAGAGGCTGGATAAATCAATTATAAGTCTTGGATACCGACACACACAATTCTTATTAGTCATTTGGTCTGCATTTACTCTGCAATCTCAGATATATGGACCAAGGGCAGTGATGCAGCTAAGCAATACTTTTCCAGATGCTAACTATTTTTTGGTTTCCTGGTCCATTACCTCCAACTTTCAGTTTCATGTGCAGAAAATGTATGACTTTGGTTGGTGGGGGCAGCTTTCTTGTGATTAGCAATCAAAGATGACAAGGCTGTTTCTAAGGGCTGTATTTCATGCCTTCACATATATTTTAATATAGATAAAAATGTCAAATAGCATATCAAAAACAGTTGTGTACTATACTCAAACTTGGATATCTTAATCGTATTTAATATTGATGAGGAAATATAAGCCGGATGAACTTTTATTTTTTCCTAGTTCTTCATCCACAGTTTGTCTTTTTATGGCTTACATTCAGTTCTTGATTAAATCTGAATTCAGTATTTTTAATTCTGTAGTCTGACTATGAAATACATATACAATTTGTATAGTATTATTCATATAAATTTGTTAGCTGTTATTGTCTTGTTTGATTAGACATTGAGGAGGTTGAGCAAAAACATGATGAGATACATAATTGGAGAAACAGTAATACTGACAAGGCTGAAAATGTTAGCCAAAAATGCTCTCTTAATTGGATATCTGCCTTCAAAGAGACAAGAGAAGGAATAATACCCAAAGAATGGCTGGTGGAGAGGGGAGATGAAGAATTTTGCCGGAATTATCTTCCAAAAGATTTACCAATTTGATCAGCAGCATCTGTCTCCTGGTTGTAATTTATAAAACAATGGACATTTCATTTGACAGTTATTAAACCTGCATTCTTGCAGAGTATGGAACTTTCTCATGCAGTTTACACCTGTCCCCACTGCAGTAGACAAGATTTGTACATGTCTTTGAAAATTTACAAAGTGTGCTAATGGTTTAATGGACACATCAGTGTATAGGTAAAACAAATTGAAAGATGTCATTTTAATATCTAATGGGAGAATCTCTCAGGTGGAACCTGCAGTGTTCTACTTACTAAATGACACCAGTAGTGTCAGTAAAGTGTTTATCAACCCTGAAGATGACTTCTTAAGGAGAGTCTCACAAAGCTTTGCCACTTCAAGTGTTCCACCACTTGGGAGCCACCTTTAGGTGGATCATGGAGAGATAATCACTTTTGTACAATGTATGTTTGGACCTTTATCACCATCGTAGAGCTGTGTTGGTAAAACATCTTCATCCTGTTCTGGAAGGACTGTTCAGCAGGATGCCCCACTTTGTGCAACTGAGATGGATTTATTTAGAGTAAACGTTGGTCAGATTTGTTAGGTTGCCAGGTGAAGTAGGGCTGGTGTCAGCTGTGATGCCTCCTGACTGTCTTTGTTGATAGCACACTTGGATACTTACTTGGTGCTGGTAGTCAAGGAGGATGTCTAATTGTCTTGGTAGAGGAGCAAGGAAATAAATATCCCTGTGTTGGTAGTTGTAAAGATTAGAAGGTTGGTGCATAGTACTCTTGCAGGAGAAACTCTTACATGGCATTTACAATGCACTCTTTCAAACTCCTCTCAGAGTTTATAACTGGTAACCCATGTCAAAGCATTCTTCCAAAAGTGTGTGTAACAGATAACTATCTCAACCAAGCTGTAGTTTAATGTACCAAGACTTTTGTGTTGGGAGGTTTAATCTGGAAATGAGGATAGAAGAACTCGTCCAAATGCAAGAGTCATCATATCCTGTGGTCATTTGCCATAAAAGCTGTTAAACCGATACACTAAAAAAAATTCAGCCTTTTGTTTCTTAAAACTGTCAATTTAATGGCATGGCACAGTCAGTGACTGTGCAAAATGATAACTAGTGGACTTGCATAGATAGGGAGACTGTAAGTTTTTTCAGTGTTTTTCACAAATGGCTGTATTCAGGTTTCCAAGTGCTGCTGCGGCTGTGCTTTTACTGTCTGTTACCCTCATTGTATAACCTGTGATACGTTTGCATGTTTTGTTGTGACATTACCTGTGTGAGTTAGAGGGTTTGTTGTAAAGAGATTTTTTTATGAAAAATTTTGCTTACTGATACTATATCGTCACAGGATAAATGGTAGATGCATTTTTTTTCAGATCACAGTACCTCTACAAATTGTCTCATCATTGCCGTACCCTTTTTCCATGTCAAAATTCAAATGCATTATTATCTTTCTTTACAACGTTCTGAAACATAGACTCTATGACTTTTCAGACATCTTGAATATTATGCTTGGAGTTAGGAGTTGAGTGAAGTTTTAGATCCATAGTGCCCACTTCTTAAACAGATTACACAAAAGAGAGATGCTTTTTGGAGGCTGCAGTTGTACTGTTGCTCAAATTAAAAAGAAACCACTTGTTTTGAATTGCTTTTGATACCATTTAAGATGTGGTATTTGCTGCATCTTAAATGGAGACCGAGACTACATATGGTCAGTTTCATCAGCAATTTATCATATGGTCAGAGTAGGTTACCAGACCTTGTGCACACACGAGAAGTCTGATAGAGGGTAAAGGCATCAAATTTCTTAGAGCTATATATTATCTGTTACTCGCTGACCTTACCTACTGCTAACCACGAGGTTCTGTTCTATCTGCTAATACAGAGGTTCTGACTGATTTGTTTCCCCCATTGGGATGGTCCTTGGCTATCTCAGCCATGTTCCATTTAAGGTTTCATTCTCAACAGCATAAAAAAATTCTTTTCAGAATTATCTTGTATTTTTAAAGCAAATTTGCTTCATTCACATATGCATGGTTGTAAATCCTTATCTGTGTCCTCGGTTATTTATTTATTTATTTATTTTGTGTCTGAGGAAATCTTTGTTGTATTACCAGTTCGTAATCGCTCTTTTTTCTTGCAAGTTTTCTAGTTTTCAGACACAGTCCTATTCCTTTCCTAGTAAACTTTAAACAGATGTATCCATCCAGCTTTTAAAAGTGCCTGCATAAATGTAGGATCCTTTCCTAAGAACATTTTGCATCCTGCTTTAGCATATTAAATACTTTCTTCCATGTTGGTGCTACAGCTCCAGTTTGTTGAGCTTTCCTATGGTCTGTGATTAGGAACTATCAAACAAAATCTTTACAATGCGTACTAAAAGCACTCTGAACATTTTGGTATAATCTTTGCAGTAATCCTTTTGAGAGGTCCATAGTTAGTCCTTTATTCACACATTTCATTAATTATTTTGTCTGTGATATACATAAGTAGTATGTAACGGTCCTGTTTGTATAACCTATTTAAAAATGCCATATAGTTGGTGTCTAAATAAAATATAATTGTACATTTTAATAAGACTAAAACAATGATCTCTGTCACTTTGGCAGAGATAATGCACCTCTTTGTCATCGTTGTACAGGACTTGACAAATAACTTTTTTGCCTTTGATTTTTTCCTTCTGTCTTACCAGGAACTTGAAGTGTAAGCTATGAGCATCATATAAGCCTCCAAGATTTTTCCCTTGTACTTTGCAAGTTACTGTTGTAAAGGGTATTTTTACATCTTCCAGAAAATAGATGTCTTCTGTGGTGATGGTGTCTGTCTGCACCCTTTATTTGTTGTTCTGAAAAGCTGCCATAGTAAGAAACCTGTCTTAATAGTAAGATTGGCAGGCCAAAGAAGCACCATTAATTCGGTATGAAAAGAGGGGGAATTGTTCCCTAAACTGGTAGAGAATATTTATGGCGTGGTATTTAAATTCTTTTTTTTTTGTTTTCCAGCTCTTGACTTGCCAACAAACTACACACATAAAATGTCCACTGTAACTTGTGCTGTCAAAGCAAAGATGAAATTTCCTGCAGATTACATGGTCAGCCCCATGGCTTTCAAATGGCAAAAGGGAAGAATGTGACTAGTGTAAGAAAACAGTTTAAGGTTATAGTTTTGTATGCCTTGTAGTGTGTGTGTGTGTGTGTGTGTGTGTGTGTGTGTGTGCATATACTTCTGAAATATGCATGTTTCTTTTGCAAAAGCTTCCAGTTTTATATCTCAGGATTTTATAGTAGCTAAAAGCATGTTTTACTGTAAATATCTGCTACCGTTCAGTCATGACTGAAAGGAGTTTAGTAGGACCAGCTCACATGCACACACGAAAGAAACGGCTCCTTTTTCTCCTCCTTTTTTCTGATTTGTAGGCTTTTCTTTGACACTACCACACTTTGATAGTCTGCTTTTCTGAACTTGGGTCATAAATTTTAATATATTCTATTCTGTAGTTAAGTAGCTGTCAAGAGATATAGCTGTCCACTTCCATTTCATTGTCTAAGATTTTTTTCCACCCTTTGTATGAACATTATGTCTAATACAACTTCATTTTGGATAGATTGTCAGATTCCTTTCACCTTTTCATAATAAACTTAAAAGCAATTGTCTAATACTGTTTCTTTTTTGGTAGCTTGCTGTATTGATTGCCTGCATTTTGTCTTTTGTAAGCCATCGGAGATAATCCTGCTGTTTGATTTGACTTCAGCAGTTTGCTTCAGTTGATACTTGCCATATTATTTATTTGCTGGTATAGTATGATCTCCATTAGGAATTCTCCCATTCTTTGACATCCTAAGGTTGCTTTCTGTTGTGCCATCTTTACCCTCTTCCTGAACAGAAAAATAGTATACAGCCCATGTAAAGACTAGTTTCCATTCTTCAGTGTGACCCAATGCCTTTTGTCTACCACTTTCTATTTTTTTGTTTTGTTTTTAATCCTTGCTGTTATGTAGGATGTCATTCCCAGCCATTGTCGTAAGTTTTTTGAGTTCCGAAATACCAAGTATTGAATTTACTTAAGTGTTTTACTTAGAATACTCTAGTTCATGTAATTTGTATTTTACCCAAGTTGTGGTTGCTGGTACTCATTAGCTTTCATTATTTTCTGTCTTGGCCCTTTTGACTTCACCCCTTTATGTTGCTTTTTTCCTCCTTGTCTTGTTTTTGCCATTAGAATTCACATTCTGTTTGTGCAAGGTTAAGCCAAGATTTCCCTGCTGCTTTTCTGTGACATTCTCATCTGGTATCAGTGCCTGTTGATGAAAGATTTAAATTTGTCACTTAGGTTCCTTCTGTCTCTATGTACACAGATGCAGGCTCTCAACATCATCATCATCATCATTCTCTTTCGGCTTTTCCCGCTAGGGGTCGCCACAGCGGATCATCTCTTTTCATTTCTTCCTATCCTCTGCATCTTGCTCTGTCACACCAACCGCCTGCATGTCCTCTCTCACCACGTCCATAAACCTTATCTTAGGCCTTCCTCTATTCCTCTTACCTGGCAGCTCCATCCTTAGCATCTTTTTCCCAATATACCCATCATCCCTCCTCAGCACATTTCCAAACCAACGCAATCTCGTCTCTCTTGCGTTGTCTCCAAACTGTCCAACATGAGCTGACCCTCTAATATACTGATTCCTAATCCTATCCATCCTAGTCACACCGATTGCAAATCTTAACATCTTTAACTCTGCCACATCCAGCTCTGACTCCTGCCTTTTTGTCAATGCCACTGTCTCCAACCCATATAACATAGCTGGTCTCACTACACTCTTGTAGACCTTCCCTTTCACTCTTACTGATACCCGTCTGTCACAAATCACTCCTGACACTCTTCTCCACCCATTCCACCCTGCCTGTACTCTCTTCTTCACCTCTCTTCCACATTCACCATTACTCTGAACTGTTGATCCCAAGTACTTAAACTCGTCCACCTTTACCAACTCTACTCCCTGCATCCTCACCATTCCTCTACCCTCCCTCTCATTTACACACATATATTCTGTCTTAGCCCTGCTGACCCTCATTCCTCTGCTCTCTAGAGCATATCTCCACCTCTCCAGAGTCTCCTCAACCTGATTCCTACTCTCACTACAGATCACAATGTCATCTGCAAACATCATAGTCCACGGGCCTCCTGTCTGATTTCATCTGTCAACCTGTCCATCACCACTGCAAATAAGAAAGGACTCAGAGCTGATCCTTGATGTAATCCCACCTCCACCTTAAACGGATCTGTCACTCCCACTGCAGTCCTCACCACTGTCACACTACCCTCGTACATATCCTGTACCACTCTTACATACTTCTCTGCCACTCCCGACTTCCTCATACAATACCACAACTCTTCTCTAGGCACCCTGTCATATGCTTTCTCCAAGTCTACAAAGACACAATGCAACTCCTTCTGACCTGAGATGCAGGCTCTCAACGGTAGTGCTGATTTGCTTCTTCTAGTGGGTCCAAGATCTATGAAAAGCCAAAACTAAGCTCTGCATCTGTTCAACCATTTGCTTAACTTCATTTATGTTATTGAGAGGTAGTTCTTGTGAGAATGTTAACATATGAGCTACATATGTAATGCCCTCCTGCTGTTCCTCAGTCTCCTGCATTGCTCTGCATTTATTGTGACCAGCGGCAACCAAATCTGTAGCCTAAGCAGCTGCATTTGCAGTCATGAGCATTCCTGTTGTTTTCCTCTAGATTTTGACACCAGACTTTCCTTTCTCATTCCTCTGCTAGATATACTTTCCAAAAACTGATATCTCCCATCAGAAATTCTGTACTTCTGTTATGATGATCTGTGCTGACCTCCTGTGATCTCCATTTTGCAGGATCCTAATACATAGTTTTGTAACCTGGTAGTTCCATGAAGGTAGCATGTTGCATGGGACAGCTTCAGACTTTTGTGATAGGGTCCTGGAATGCAGCTCTTCTGCTAATGAATCTACAGCAGTTTATCTGCACCTCTCGGTAGTCTTTGTAACCCCTGTGTGGCATTGGTGTCCATACAATTACTAGCTAGTGCAGTGAGAGTGTGTAGTCTCCTTTCTTACTGCAGAGCTGATGCCCGCAGGTGAGCAGCACTGCGTTCTCTGAAAAAAGTGGAAAAGTGTTGCATTATTGAATTTGCACTGCATCACTCTTGTTATTTCTAAAGTGAGCCCCTTGATCACTTTATTTCATGTCCCAGGATGAGCATTGGGCACAAGTCAGAGAAACAGTCCATTCCCTTGCAGGAAATGTAGAAACCTTCACTTGAAGGCATGCACATCTCTAGGAAATGTAGAGATTCTGTTTGTGTATGTGTCTCCCACTGACAGTTGTCACATAATATACATGCACCTGTATACACAATGTGTGTACATGCATACATACACATAACTTTTGTCTATATCTCTGTATTTGTTTTTACATATATCTATACATGTGTTTGTGTGTGTGTCTCTCTCTCTCTCTCTGTTATGTGTATGCATGTATAGTTTATCCAAACCAAAGGGTGTAAAGGTTTAACAGACAAACCATTCAGTAAAAGCTGCAAGAGAAAAAAAAAACAGCCAAGCTAGAGTTTTCATTATGTAACACTTTAAACCTCTTCTAAGTAATGCCCATGGGATAAGCAAATAAAGACTTAAAAGTAAAATGTCATGGGCATTCAGAAGCTGTGCAACCAAAACACTGTATGTCCTTAAGGGGTCAGTTGCAAATATCCCATGGTCTTCATTACAGGATATTTAAGGTACTACATAGTGAAAACTCTAGCTTGGCTGGGTTTTTTCGCAGTGTTTACTGAATGGTTTGTCTGTGTGTCATTTTTTCCTGAGACACATCTTTTGCTCTTTACCACACATCCACAGTTATCAGATTCCACCATATCACACACAATTCATTTTAGAAGTAGGTGAGAGAAATTCCTCAGAAATTGCTCCAGCCTTCTAGAATACCACACCTTCAGACATTTAGAATGCTAATGTATTTTCCAGTTCAGAAAGCTACTTAGACACCACCTTTTACTAATATGCACAAATGCAACTGTTAGAAGGACAGTGGTTGACTCACTATTCCTAGACATTTCTTGAGTACCACTAAATGTAATGTTAACTTCTACCTCATGTTTTTCTTCCAAATAGCTGCTGACCTGTAAGATATGCTTAGGTGTTCGATAATGTCATCACTGTTATAATCTTCTTTGTATTTGCAGATCTCTTAATTTTTTATAAGTGAAGTGTTAGTGAATAGTACATTTTTGTAAAAATAACCGGATTATTTTGCTGCGGTAGCGTTATCGCCTCACAGTAAGACGTTGTCCTGTTCGATTCTCAGCTAAAGCGTCTTCTGTGTGGAGACATGCATGAATGGGTATACCTTTGTTGAAGGTTGCGCGTCAGGCCTGGCAAGTCGGTACGTAAAAATATACTGCCAATCATTAGCGGACCAGAGTTCCACTGTGGTGACCCCTAACCGGGAAAAGCCGAAAGATACAACATCAGATGTAGACAATATTTGTTTGTGTCTTTGTATTTTTTGGATATATTTCTCATTGAGATTATTATTATA
This sequence comes from Protopterus annectens, assembly GCF_019279795.1. Classification (NCBI taxonomy): domain Eukaryota; kingdom Metazoa; phylum Chordata; order Ceratodontiformes; family Protopteridae; genus Protopterus; species Protopterus annectens. Next base: position 702,515,396 of record NC_056727.1, on the reverse strand, counting down.
GCACATTATTTTTAGGTTTATTATCACAGTCTTTAAACTCATAATCCTGAAAAACATAATCCTGAGACCAAAATATTGAAGTACCAAAATGCCAAAGACCACAGTATCAAACTCCTGGACTTGTCCACCTGCAGGAGCCTTGCAGGGCTCATGTGGTCATTCATTTCTAGAGTTACAGTGCTAAGGGTTGTGAAGAAATTAGACACTGTCATTTGTGCTAGCATGTTTGGCTGAGTTTTTGTACATAATTTCAGATTAACCTGTGTATTATATGCCAGCATGACTAGATATGATATTATAAATGAGTTCTTACATGTTGAGTTATAATCTGTTTGTACAGAATGTTTGTTTTAAAGACTTGAACAGTGTTCCTCTACATTTTCTTACTGCACATATTTGTGAAGAAGATTCTAAATACAGACTGTGTCCGAAATCAGTTAATCTGAAGATGATGTCATCAGAATGTTGACGGTTGCTATGTGCTAATGTCAGAGGCTGAAAGACCGGAAGGAACTTTAGTAAACAGCGTTTGGCTGATTTTCAAAATATGAAATGAAAATTAGAACTGGAACTGTTGTGACCGTTAATGTAGTCTATAAAAGAGCCTGCTGAAGACAGTTGACAAAGAGCCTGCTGAAGACAGTTGACGTTAGTTCAGTTGTTGGTTAACAGACAGTTATAGTTGCAGTTGTCAGTTGCCAGTTGTATTGTGCAGTGGAGACCCAAAAGGACTTGTCAAGAAATGTAAGCATGCCTTTGCTCTGTTGTAATAATAATTTAGTTATAATTTTACTATCTAACTAAATAATAATATCCTTGATCTAAACTGATCAGTTAAGAGTTTTTCTAAATGTTGGATTTCTGTCATTCAGTATTGATTTCATTTTCCTGGTGATTGAGTTCTGTTTGTTTATTGGAAATTACTGTTTTATATTTTAATCTTTTTGCTTGTTATGAAATATTTTTATTAACTTACATTGTGGCTGGTCAGTCAGTGTTTTCTTGCGTGATTTGAGAGTACTTATACTTGCTTTGATAACTTCCCAGGCCACTCTGAAAGCCTGTCTGCGTTAGGTCATTTATTATCATTTGTTTTATTATCTAATTTCCATAACTGGGCACCCCTCTGAAAGGGCATGTAGACACTATAATTGGTTGCAGTGTGTTACCATATTATTTTGGGGAAGGGACACAACTGGAAATATGTGTCGGGCTTTTCCAGAAGTGTTTGAATGTGTGAGAATTAATTTAAGTGTGAGTGCATCAGAGGTCTTAAACTGGAACACATTGCTCTGAAGTGTGTAATAAGGAGTTACAGCAGGGGTGGACAGAAGTATATAGTCCAGTCCCAGGTTACAGAGCGTGTTCTTGTTGTGCTTTTAGGGGACAGTTATGAAGTATTGTTCCTGTTTAAGTGATGTTCTCCTATTGGAGTCAGTAGTGAGGCTGGAACCTCCTTGGCAACTGACCCAGGATAGTGGGGGATGTCACATTATTGTTGGCAGTCTGGTGGAGTATTGACCAGACTTCACTAGGGGGTTTTGTGTTTGAGATTTCAGACATTGTGATCTTCAGCATTTTGGTCTTTCAATATTAAGATCTTAGGATTATGGTTTTCAAGATTGGGGGCTTCAGGATTGGGATAGTGAACTGTTTTTTAAACTATTGTGTAATTGTCCGTATCTTTTTTGCCTGTTGGTTAGAGTCATGAGAGAAAACAATGCTTGATCAGTTCATTCAGTTAACAAAAATAAATATAATAAAGCCGTGCCACTGCAGATAGATGTTTTTGAATTTTCTGGACCTCTTTGTACAGTATAGACCTACCTCAACAAGCCATGGTATTTCTCCACGCTGAACACCTCTGGCAGCCACCTGCATAAAACATCAATAATACCTTATTTTATTGAGTTTTTAGGATGGCCAGGCAGCTACTCATTGTAGTTGATGTTGCAATACTGAGTCTTGGTACTTCCTTCTGTGCAGAAGCCTGCAGCCAGCCATTTGCCTTATTATTTTTTATTTTTCTCACTGTAATTTTGGCATTTTTTTATTTGGCTATTTATTTCTGCCAGCATTTTGTCTGCTTTCTTATTCAATTCTTTGTTTAACTTTGAGTTGTACATTTGTAGTTTGTGGAAGAATGACATTTCACCTGATGAACCAAATTTCTGCTACTGTTTTTTAATGTGAGTCATTTAAAATTACTGAGGCTCCACCAGCTGAATGGTACTCTGGAAAACCTTGTTAGTAGTAATTTGCTTAAATTGCCAGTTTTAATTGCTGTAGAAAGCACAATGAAAAGCACATACACATAGAATGAGGTTTAACAATATTTGTAGTTGTTAATATAAAGGGTTGTAACTAATTATATATCTCGTAGATATTTATTTAATTTGCTTTCATTTTTATTTTTTATGTATTTTTTTGTCATTTCTGATGTGAAGTACACTACAATTGCATTTATTGCTAGAATGTTGTTTTAAAGCTGTATATCCAGGTGTTGCAAATACATTATGTAGCATCTTTTTGGAAATGGCTTTAAGACACTAGTGAATATGTGCAGTAACTGTTTCTGTTGCATAAGATATATGGACAATTTTATTATTGTCTCTTTGTTCTAGTAACTTGAGATTGTATTTCACACATGCCTTTTTTGTAATGTATGCTTTCTTTCTAGACAGGATGTCAGGCCTGGAATACCCCTGCCTAGGCACATTAGGGTGGCTTTTCATAAGGACAAAAAGAAAAAGGAGCTCCTGGAAAAAAACAAGCAGAAGAGTGTAAAAGAAGAAGAGAAGGATCGGCGAAATCAGATGTTAGGCACTTCCCTAGGAAGTGAAAACAAAGGCTTTGCATTGCTACAGAAAATGGGATACCAAACTGGGCAGTCATTGGGCAAAAGTGGTAGGTTCCATCGGAGAATGTCCTATATGTACGTGTCAGCAAGCCTTCATTTTGCAGTCTTGTATATCCAGAATATGGAGATGTCAGTACAGCATTTACTTTTCAGTTTCACCCAGAATTCTTCATGAGTTTGTATTATGCTAATACTGACTCAACATTTTGTTGACTGAATAGCTTTTAAGTTTTGGATAGTAACTAACAACTCTGTGTCTTTTATAACTTTAAGTATATTATCTGAGGGAAAGCCTTTTCCATAATGCATTTATAGCTAAGCTTATTTTATTGCCAGAAGTACACCGAAAGAGAGTTATTTTTGAACATAGAGTGATGCAGATGGTAGAACATTTTTAGCCCACCAGAGTACTACACTTAATGTGTTTGTGTGGTCATTGGCAAAGCTCATACTGAAACATCTTTTCTGAAGAGAGATGTTTTCTTTATAACTTTATTTAGCACACATGTACTGACTGCACTGCAAGGTTCACCATTCGATCACTTTTGTAGTAGCCCAAGCTATATGGATTATATCCTGCTAATGACATAATATTCGGCCAGCTTCCAAAGCTTAAGGGTACTTTCCACAATCCCAAAAGCCCAAGACATAAAAAGTTTGAGCAGTGCTGAAGAAAGAGTGGTATGAACTTCAAGCCATTCAGAGACTTGTTTTTGTTTCCTCAAAGAGAACTTATCTGTACTGCAATAGAAAATCATTGCCTCATCATTGATATTCAGAGAAGCTGTTCAGTGGCATAAAAGCTCTGAAGGGCTTGGTACCTGAACCACTCTTTTTCTTAAGCTCTGCTCAGTCTGATTGATGGTTTGGGCTTGTAGAAGGTGTCTTTAAGCTTTGTAAGCTGGCCAGATGTTATATCCTCAGCGGTATGCTATATGCTTTGTGTAGTTCAGATTATTGTGTTTTCTTTATTTTGTAAGAAATTGATATATATATATATAATTTTTTTTTTTCAGTCCTGTCTTTTTGTTTTGTTTTCTGAACATAGCTAAGAAACAATTTGTTTCTTTTAAAAGCTGGTATCCTTTATCCTTTTACATAAATGTTCGCAGGTCTTTGTTTTTAGTGCCAAGTTAGGGACTGTGTGAATAACCTTGGCGTAAACGATTGTGAGTTTCTGTGTGACCACTGAGTTTACGTTATCCGATGTGTCTGTCTCGAGTGAAGGGTATGTCTACTATTTGGCATAGTAAACCAGCAACTTCAGCTTCTTCAGAGCCTGAGCTTCTTTTCTTCTCCCATGATGCACCTTATCTCCCCTGTAGCTCTCAAGATCTCATTTGCCACTTCTGTGACTTAGATGCAATTCTCTGGAGATCAAGTAATTATTTTTTCGTTTCCTTTTTAAGGGTTTTCAATCCTTTTTCCTTGTTTATGTTTCTCTCTCTCTCTCTCTCTCTCTCTCTCTCTCTCTCTCTCTCTCTCTCTCTCTCTGTCTCACATCACTTAAAAATATTTAGATACAACTTTCCTTCTTTCTATTTCAACAGGGCGTATTAGCCTAGTCTGCCTCTTTGTCTCTTTCTCCCCTTTCTGGATAGTTGCTTTATTATTGTTCAAGTCATTATTAAATGGTTCAGAAATCATTTATTTGCTGTATTTTTTTGGCAGTTGCCTTGTTGGACTTTGTTGTTTTGGTAGTACTGCCTGCTTTTTTATACTTGTGTATGTGACTGATTTTCTTTTGCATTTGTTTACTGAAGATGGACAAGGCGTCATAATTTAAAAAGTGTTTTCACTGTGGCCACAAATTTTCATCTTGGTATAATCGTGAGTTACATGTGGTGTGCCTGAGGCCAGAATATGTCAGTCTTCTGTGAGATATGCAAGGCCTTTGGGTACTTATCCTTGCAAGAAAAAAAGTCGATTCTGAAAGGCTTGCTGGCCTTCACTCAAGAAAAAGGGGACCCGAGACTCTGATAAGAAACTAGGACAGGGCTAAAAGAAAAATAAGATTACATTATGCCTGTACAGGTCTTTCCTCTCCTCCAGAAACATCAGTACCATCGATGCAAGAGGCTCCAGTTCCGTTAACCGGGCAGCCAAGTTCCTTATCAGTGCCAGGATCATCTCGCACCAAAACTATCATCATTCCTGATTTGTTCTTCAAAGAAGTCTAGTAGCAGTAAGTCCTCTGAGCTTGAGCTCTCCAAGTTCCTGAATACACCTGCCCCCTTCTCCTCTTTTAGATCTTCAAGATCTGTTAAGAGTGTGTCTGACACTGACATGGATTGGGATCAGATGATGATAACTTTTGTGAATGCACAGATTGATGTGGGTATCGTGCCATCCTCCTCTGCCAGAATGGATTGGCCTTAGGACCACCATCCATGGTGTTCCTTTCCAATCACAAATTTTGTGCCAGAGGTTTCAGAGCCAACTACATTTCTTGCAAGTCCTATATTGGCACCACTTGGGTTTCATTCATTGATAGCAATTTTATAGCATCTAACATACTCTACGCAAATTTCTATGGCACTGATTCTTTCAGTATCATTCTAAGTGTTGGGAGTCCCTGGCATTCAAGGAGCTGGCTCCAGCCATGATCTCTGATCCGTTCAGACTTTTGGTTTCAGAGATATGTGGCCATCCATCTTAGTCTACATTAGCTGGATTGGAGTTGATACTAGAGCTGGCATCTTCAGGACTGAGGGATTCAGTGTTAGCTTTTGAGTTTTTTAGGATGAATATCCACTTGTCTATACAGGCAGCGGATGTGTTGGCTATTTTGGCACCTGTCCTGGGTCCGTCATTTTCCAACCCCAAGGTCAGAACCGTCTGAATGCCTTGAACCCTCAATCCCAGCAGGGAACCAAGGATGCCTCAGCAACTTTAGACCATTTCCCACCTGAGCCTACCAGGAAATGCACATGTAAGAATAGACCTATAGATTTCACCATAGAATCTCTCACCCCAGACACCTGACCTCATTGAAGAGGAAGGGTCTCCACAATGCCCTCCTGAGGATTCATGTTTTGGTGAAATCTAGGAGTTGATGAGGCAGAGGGGTTTTAGAGCCCCTTCCCTGGATGAGAAGGTGCTTTTTGAGGTATTCAGGTTGGCTTCCGTCTCCTTTTTGGGTGGTCCTTCTTAGAGACTCAAAGAAGGACATAGTGGTAGGGAAGGCATGGTGAGAGCCAGATGTAATGGAGTGCATACCAAGGAAACCAGCTACGATTTTGAGACCTTCTGAAGACAGACCACACTGGAGCAAAGACTCCCTGGTGGACTTTGTTATTGTGATGGCCATCTCCAAATGAGAACTCTCCAAGAAGAGCTCAGTGATTCACCCCTCTGACGAGAAGTCTAGGACAATGGATTGCATGGGAAAGCAAGTTTTTACCTCCATAACATTCTCCATTAAAGTGCTGAACTAGCCCAAGCATATAATGAGATTCCAGTGCTACCTAGTGGAGCATGTACTTAGACCCTTTGTGGAGACTTGACATTCCAGAATCTCAAAAGCAGAGTGAGTCACAGGTGGCCACCATGGTTATCATTTCAAGTTTTCTGCATAAGGCTCATTTGTAAGGCAGCAGATGGAGCAGTCTGTGCAGCAAATGCAAGTGTAGCCATTCCAGGTTGCAGTTACGCAATTTTGCAGACAGCTTGAAGGTGTCATTCATTAATGTCACTTTTAATTGGTCTTTCCTCTTCAGACTTGAAGTAAAAGAAAAGATTCAGCTTGAATAAGAAAAGACAGTATCTGCCTTGGAACTGCACTTCAAGGCCCCTTAAAGGATTTTCCAGGAATCGGGAGGAGTCTAAAGCCCTTTGGCTTAAACATAATCTTGGCAATTTCCTTTCAACTCCTCTTTTGACAAAGGTAAGCGTGGAAAAAGGGTCACCTTTAATGCACACAGCTCCAAAGGCATCAGAGGTTCACAAAACCTAGGCTTCAGAGGATCCTCATTTGCAAGTCACCCTCCACATCCATGAAGAGTTGACTGTCTTCTCCCATCTACAGGCAGTTGAGGGACGATAGCCTCTTCACTGGACTTGTGGATGGCCGTCAAATGAGACATGGGTGAGGAACATAATATCCAAAGGCTATGTAATTCCTTTCTCCAACATGTCAGTGTTGTCATCTCACTCCTCATTGTTGTACCACCCCACAGAGAAGAGCAGCTACAAAGAAGGCTATACAACTCCTCTAAAATCGAGACTTCCAAGATGTCCCACCACACTATAGAGTGTGTAGAGTCTATTTGAGATTGGTTTTAGTCCCCAGAAATGTAAAGGACCACATGCTAATTATAGTTTTAAGTGCCTCAACCATTATGTTAAAGACAGTTTCGCGTGGTCAGAGTCTTTCTGAATGCTTCATACCCTTTCTTCCAGTAGGGAACTTGAACGATACTTTGTTGCTTGCAGGAGGAGGACTGGATGTGCTCTACAGGCCTTCAGAATTCTTATTGCCACATACAAGTTGCCAAAACAACCTTAACGTACCTCTGCTTTTGGTTGGGAGTCTATCATCATTTTGGTGCCTTTGGTCAGTGGGGTTTAACAGACAGACATAATAAGTTGTTTATTAAATGTTTTCCTCAGATCCAGAGACAGACAAGTCCAAGCAAGAAGGATTGAGAGAAGGATAACAAGATGGTGAAGTCTAAAATTGAAGGAGAAGAAGATTCTGATCCCCCCCCCCCCCAAAATATAAACCAGATGATTCTCATGGTTCTGTGCCTTCCAAAGTATAAAAAGTGGAGCAGACTATCTCAACTCTGACTAGGTCTCCTATGTAAGCTCTAAAGCTCTAACTTTTAAGGATCATTATTTCAGAAATGTGTGTCCAAAGCATCTTGTCAGATTGTCAGAGGCGCTTTCAATGAGAGGGAACTTTCCAGATTTACTTCTCAATCTCCTTCTCAAGCCTTCCATTAGGAGTGCTTTAGAAATGGATGGAGACTACATGATGAGGGCTTTTATTGTCGTACAGATAAAAATGGGTATCCTTCCATCTCCCTGTGTCTCAAGGCTGGACTCATATCTCTCATATTTGGACCTTCCCGAGTCTTACATTGGGTCTGGTGCTACCACATCTGAAAAACATCCATAGCCTGTATCTTTGTCATTGATTGGCCTTTTGGCTTCATCTCTGAGGACTTTGAATCAGATTCCTTCCACTCCAAGAACCTTGGAGAGGAATAGGTCTTAGGGCAAACATCTTGGTATCAGATTTTGGCACCATCCTTTGATCCATCCCGCATTGCTCCCTTTTGGTGTCAGTCATCGGCATTTGAGGCAGTGGCACAGATCCTTTCTTGGGTCTCTGTGCTATTTTGAGTTTGAGGATCCCCTTATTAGTGCTGCCTACTTTTTACATGGCAGTGGTAGCTCCAGTACTCCAGTGTGAGTTTCTCAGATTCAGCAGGCATAGGCTCAACCTTTGAGGTTATGGGGAAGTTTATTATCACTTCTCTGAGAATTACAACTTCTTCAGTGTCTGCTCCACCCCAGGATACCCTTCCATCTTTGGCTCAACCCCCTCATGCTTTCCATTGTCAGAGCTGAGGGGAATGACCTCCAAACAATTGCCTATTTGCAGGATCAGTCCTGTGAGAACACAGATTCTCCCCATCTGATATTCCAAAAAACAGGACACGTAAAAGGAGGCACTTTCACTCACCTGTGGAGTCTGTCACTTTGGACATGGACTGTGATTGAGAGGACTCCCCCCAATCCTCTCCATAAGACCTCACTTTCAGTGGGATCCTGAAGCTCTTGTGACAGATCCTGGCCCACAGACACACCCTCTTAGGATGAGGTGGTCCTCTTCGAGGCATATCGCACAGTATCCTGCACTTCTTACGTTCTTTGGTAGTTCCACCATACTGACTTGGCTGCCAGAGAGCATGGCAAGAGCCTGATGCATCTGAAAGTTGTTCTGGAAAGTCATGGAATCCTCAGAACCACCCAAGACAGACAGTTACCATCCAATAGTCCCTTGGTCAAATCTGAAAAGTGCTGACAGATGATGCGGCTAGTGTCCTTTCTCCCTACAAGCCTGTGTCTTTGTCATTGACTGGCCTTTCGGCTTCATCTCTGAGAACAATGGAGAGGATGGGAAAGTTGGCATATGCTTCTGGCACCTTTGTGCTCAAGGTCTTTAACTATGTCCCCCATGTGAACCATTGTCAGAGAATGGTGGGTGCAGGCATTACAGTGAAACACCATATTAGTCTTCACCTGTGCAGCTTCACAGGCAACTTTAAAGCATCCTTTACCAATGTCACCCATGATGTATCTTCCTTATTTGGACCCTTTCATAAAGAGAAGATGCAAAAATGTGAGCAGAATGGGATAACACTTGCTGTCATAGGAGTAAATTTGAGACCCCCCCCCCCCAGTGATCTTACAGTAGGAACCAAAAATCGGTAACCATTTAAAATGTTGGGACCTGTTAGAGCAAGACCCGAAATAAGGCAACTGAATAGCTGAAAGAATGGACTTGTATGTACTAAGTCCGAGATGCCATTTCTCAGAATATTCCCTTTTCTCTGAGGCATGGCAGTCTCATAGTTGGTATATATAAGTTCAGGGGGTATTGGGAGGGTTTGCCCCCCTCCAAAAATAAGTTTTAGTGAGAAGAGCAGTTCGAGAGTCACTGTTTTCCGAGTTTTCTGTGTTTTTTTTTTTTTTTTTTCCAGCTTGTCAGCATTCAGCAGTTTTGAGTGCCAACATTTTTATAGACAGCCATCTAAATCACTATGGTTTACATCCTGGCATTAAAGCAGATAGTGCTCATGCCTCGCAGCAAGAGATTCCGCTGTTCGATTCTCGGCTGGGGTGCCTTCTGTGTGGAGTCTGCATGTCCTCCCTGTGTTTGCGTGGGTTTATTCTGGGTGCTCTGGTTTCCTCCCGAATTCCGAAGACTTGCAATATGTGTATTGGGCACTCTAAATTGGCCACAGGTATGAGTGTGTGGTGTGGAAAAACTACTGTGGCATGTCTAGCCACCTGGAGCTGATTGTCACTGTTGAAGTGACACCCCGACCCCATGTGCAAGAAATGGGAAAAAGTGTTTGTGGGTGGATGGGTTGATTAACCCTTTTAATCCACTTCTGACAGGGGTGGCCATGGCAGAAGCAGTCCCTTAAATGGGCACAGAGCCAGAGGTCAAGGAGGTCCACAAAAACAGGATTATCGCGGGCCTTTCTCTGACAGACAGCCTAACAGTCACTAAAAGGGTTGCCCAACTGCTCCCCTCCTGGAGGCATTTCAGTGGTCATCTATCCCTCTACTCTCCTGTGTGGATGGCCATCTCTCAGGATTTTTAGCTAAGAAGGATAATATCCAGGAGGTGTACAATTCTGTTTTCCCATCGTCCACTCCCAGATGTGCCCGTCAGTCATCAAAAAGCAGCCAGAAGAGAAATTTTCTCCCTCTCTCAAGAGCCATCCAAGAGGTCCTAACAGATCATATGTGGTCAAGTTTCCATTCTACATTCTATGCAGGTCTGAAGAAAAACAAGGACCACTGGCCAGTCTCAGACCTAAGTAAACTAAACCAGTATGTTACGAAGACTTCTTTCAGAATGGTCATGGTGCAAGAAATTCTGCCTTGTCTACAGCCAAATGACTGGATGTTCTTTATAGATCTTGAGGGTGCTTATCCTCTTATCACAGTAGCTAAAACCTCCAGGAGATACGTGAACTTCCACATAGGAACTAGTTACTTTCAGTTCAGAGCCCTGCCCTTTGGTCTCACCACAGCCCCTCTCCTGGGTGTTAACTAAATGTATTGCAGTGGTAGCAGCTCACCTAAGGCTACAAGAGATTGGCATGTTTCCTTACCTAGATGACTGGCTCCTTTCTGCCACATCAAAAATGTCCCTGATCAAGGCCAGAAATTGCTTGCTTCTGTTCAGTCTGTCCTTGGACATTTCTGTAAATTAAAAAAATTCAAGTCTGCAACCATCTCAAGCTGTTTAGTTCACAGGATGCCACCTGTGCACAATTTCATGCATTGTTTCTCTTCCTTGAGAGTGAGAGAGAGTTCAGAAAATGAGAAATTCCATTCAAAATCTACTTCATTTTCCATCTCCACCAGTGGTCCTAATCCTTTGGGTCCTGAAGCTTATGGCTTTTTCCATACTTATGGTACTGCTGTCTGGATTCCACATAAGAATACTGCAGTCACTGCACAGAGTATAGTGGTCACATGTAACAGATTATTTCTGCATCTATAATAGTAACAACCCATTTTTGCAGAGTCCGGCTATATTGGTGATTTAACTTCCTCCTTGATTCTCCTAGGAAGACCTTTTGTGATGCCATTCCCTTTGGGAGTGATAATCATGGATGCCTCCTACTTGTGTTGAGGGGGCATTATCAGGAAAGGGTGGTCTAAGATACACGGACACAGCAAGAGGCCAACATTTTCATCAGTGCCTTGGAGATGAGAGTATTCCTTGTGTTGCATGAACTACAGGACTTCTGGCCCCCAGGGTTGATTTCCATTCAAACTGATGTCATGGCAGTACTGTGGTACATCAACAATCAGGGAGGAATCAGGACCTGCCCTTTATACAGAGAAGCCATGAGAAAGTGACAATGGACAATTGTTTCTCCTTGCTTCTTGATAGCACTTTATAATCCTGGGAGGGACAACTGTCTTGCTGATGGGCTCAACAGATCCATCTGTTGCCTCGGAGTATCTCAATACAGCAGTGGCATGTCAGATTTCCATTGCGGGGTTATCTTGCTGCAATCTTTTCTACACCATATGTAGTAACTACTTTTCCCTGATTGCTCCCCCCGCCTCCAAAGGGGGCAATCCCTGAGAGATGTTGCAGTCAGGCAGTGGCCACCAGGGTTCCTTTACACATTTCCTGCCCTTCTAATGTCCTGATTCATACAGAAGGCAATTGGACTCAAAGTTGTAGTGATCCTCATAAGCGCTTATTGGGCCAGACAAACCTGGTTCATCTTAATGAAAATTCTTATCAGGACCCCCCCCCCCAGCTGTTAGATACTAGGAATTCTTTCCCACCCTTCCACATTGCTTTACTTAGATCTGCTCAACTTTAAATTGACTGCATGCTTTCTCCAGTTCCAGTTATTGCCAGAGACTCTTCCTTGTTTCAGGATGTGTTGCATATTTTTTCTGCATTCCAAAAAGCATCTACCTGAAGAGTGTATGGCAGCAAATGGAAACTTGGGCAACCACTCACGGTAGAGACCCTTTTAAAACAGCTATTTTTCAGGTACCTTTTTTCCCCTTTCATAACTGTTTTCTTCAACTTCAAGTTCAGTTTCTCGAGTAACAAAGAAAAATTGTCTGCTGTTCCACCAAGGTGGTGACTCCTCTCTTTAGCTTCTCAAGCATTGTGTAAAACCTTCTTAAAATGAATCTTTCTACTCCATCCTCTGATTAGGGAACAAGTTGTACCATGGGACCTCAGTTTTGTTCTGCAAACATTAAAATCTCCCTTTCAGCTAAAGTCTTCCCTGTCTTTCACATACATTTCTCTCTTGTAAGACCTTATTTCTTGTAGCAATAATCTCTGCCACAAGAATTTGAGTTGCATGGCCTGTCCTCTTCCATACTTGGTATTTATATAAGGAAGTAGTCTGTTACAAATGCTTACTTTCTCCCCCAAAGGTGGGATCCGAATCTAATTTGAATCGGCACTCATGTGCCAGTCTTTTTCCTCTTAATGATTCAAGTCAGAGGGAATACTTACTTCATAAATTAGATGTTGATTGACAGCTAAGGTTTTACCTGCACAGAACCAAGACATTTAGAGAAGCTTCTCAACTCTTTCAAACCAGGTTTGTAGATACAAAAGACACAGTTTCTAAGGTCATGTTATCCAGTTGGCTTGCTGACTGTTGCATTTATATATTCTGGCGGCAAACATCCATTACCGTGCAGATGTAAGGGTCATTCTACAAGGTCAGTGGCTTCTACTCCTGCAGAATTTTTCATTTGATGAAAATTGTTAGGCTGCAACATGGTCTGTTCTACATAAATTTGTGAAACCATTACAAACTGGGCATAATTTCAAGAACTATGGCTACCTTAGGAGCCACAATCCTTAACGGTCTCCTGTCATAATTCCACCCAGGTTTTTGGTAGCTGGAGATTCTGACTTATCAGTGTGATTGGCCAAGTGGAATCAGTAGGACACGGTAGTCATGCACTTAACATAATCCTGGATCCCTTTATTCACTTAACACAGTTTAAAATTTGAATTATTTTTCAATGAACTGCTTTCCAATGAAGCTTTAAATGTTAATTATACTGTACTTTATACAGTTCACTCAGCAGACAGCATTCGGAGCTATCTTGATTAATTGGTTACATCTGCAGACTTCTCATCTACCACCAAAAGCAATAATTGATTTGCAAATGCATTGAAGAGTCTGTAAATTTCACTCTTGATAACAGTGATCACCACATATGTATGCATAATGTGCAATAAGGAAAAAAAATTATAATGCTTTATTTTCTGTTTTATAACTGAACATGCACTCATGTCAATATGCAGTATGTGATGTTAATAAAAATGCTAAAGAGCACACTGCTCATCCCTCTCCTAATGAATTGCCTGCACCTGGAGACTTGTCTTTTCACTGAAGGCCTTTGCTAATGGAAAAATGAAGCTAATGACATTACAAATACAAGAAAGAGCTGGCATTTTCATAGGTTCATAGGATAATACTAGGCTACTGGCCTGGATGGCCTTATAAGCCTAGCCAAGAATTTCACCCATGTTCCCTCAAAGTCATCACCTGTTCCCCCTGTCCAGCAGGGACACTGGTGGAATCCCAGGGGTATATTTTCTGTTTCCCATCCAGTCATCCAGGTTCCTCTTAAAGAGGGCTAGTGAAGTACTCTGCTTGACATGGAGAGGGAGTCTGTTCCACAGACTGGGGAGTCCCTGGGATCCAAATCTATCCCGCCAACAAGTTGTATTAATGTCACAAAGGCCTTGCATGCTGGTTGCACGAGTGGAGTTTGTCTTATGGATATGCAGCAACTCCATCAAGACTGAGTCTGAAATGGCCTTGTATGCCAGACACAGGTCACCTCTGAGCAGTCTATTTGAGACTGAGTAGAGGGACAAGGCTTTTAGCCAATCTGTTTAGGATAGGTGTTTGAGACCCTGGATTTTCTTGGTCAGGAATCTCTGTGGTCTCTCCAACTGCTGCATGTGCTTGGCAAGATACATGTTGAAGGGGGCATTGTACTCTAATTTGTCTGGTAAGGGAGGAGTACAGGGATGTTATGACCTCCTTCTCCCTGGATGATATACCCTTATTTATGAGGTGGGCCATGTAGAAAGCCTTCCGTACAAAGGAGGCAATGTGGCGGTCAAAAGTCAGGTTGCTATCAACCTGGGTGCCCAAGTCCCTCATGACTGATTGCATGCTTAGTATGTTGTTATTAATGTGATAATTAGTGGGATGATATTTTCCCCAAAGGGGATAATGAGGTATTTCTTGGCATGCAGTTTGAGGTCATGCTTCTGGCACCAGTCATTAATTTGGGTAAGGCCCTCTTGGATGATGTTCACATCACTAGGGGAATTTGACAGTGCCCAGCTTGCAGTCATCTGCAACCACAGACCACTGGTTTTGGCTTGCACCTCAGAAAAGTATATCACAAACCGTAGAAGCCCCAAGACCGATCCTTGGGGTACACAGCTCATTACGGGTCTACTACTAGATGTGGCTTCTCCTACTTAGAACCCACTCAGTCAATCAGTGAGCCAGTTAGTTACCCATCTGGTAACATACAAGTTGATGCCTAGCTGGGAGAGTTTGTCTATTATGCCCGAGTGGGAAATAATGTCAAAGGCTTTGGCTAGGTCAAGGTAGGCGGTGTGCACAGTCTTCCCCTTATCCATGGCTTTGGTGACCGTTTCAAAGAAGTTGACAAAGTTTAACAGGCATGATCTCTGTTTGACAAAACCAGACTGTGTGGGGTCAAGCATTTGGAGGTTTCCAATGTCCTTGTTTATAATGTCCATGATAATGTGATCCATGGCCTTTCAGATCAGGCTAGTTAGGCTGATGGGCCAATAATTGCCTTGGGTCAGTGTACGCTCCACCTTTGTGTAGAGGGATGACAGTGGCTGTCCTCTATTCAGCTGGGATGAGACTGGTGCTCATGCTTTGGTTGAATAGGGTGTCTAATGGAGCTGAGAGCTCACGCCTAGTTCATGTAGTTCACAGCCAGGGATGTTATCAGATCACATGGAGACTGTATTTTTTGCCTTTGAGGGGGCATTAAGGACCTGCTCCATGGTGATGAGGGGAGGGGGGGCAGGTGCTGGGGAAGTCCTGGTTTACTGATGGGGGGACAGAATGGTGAAGTTTTCACTGAACATGTCTGCCAGCAAGTTGGCTATATATATGGCGTTTGTGTATGTGGTGTTATTGACTACCAGTTCAGAGCAGATTTGGGTGTTGCCTTTGAGATTATGGGCATATGTGAAGAGGGCCTTCTGATTGTCCTTTGTGGATGTGGCCAATTTGGACTCGAAGTTAGCCTTAGAGGATTTCACCAGTGACCTTATTTGCTTGCTCAGACAAAGGAGTGATTGCTTCCACCTTGGCACCTGCTCCTTCTTGGCCCTGGGCAGCATATATTTCCTTCTGTTATAGTGTTTGTTTATTGCTGCTGCCCACCAGACAGGTTTACTCTTCCTTGCCGAAGATGATTTGGTCCTGTCAGGTATTGCTGAGTCCATACAGCTCTGTAGGTGCTCGTATAGTTTTTTGGTGTAGACTTGGACATTAGTGCTAGTTCCAACTGAAGGGACGGTGGCTGTGAAGTTGCTTATACCTGCTCTGAGGAGATTGTAGTCGACTTTGGAAAAGTTTTTTTCGTTTGAGCCTGACAAGGGCCAGGGGGCAGCGGAGATGGTGACTTCAATAGTGATCGCTTTATGGTTGGAGCTTGCCAAGGAGGATGATACTGTAGGAGTGCTACAGTGGTTACACATATTGGTTAGGACCAGGTCCAGGATATTTTCACCTCTCATAGGGTGCCAACCAGCTGATCCAATGCATTGGCATTGACAAAGTCAAGGAATCTCTGGGCATTCCTGTTTGGGCTAGAATAGGTCTTCCACTCTATGGTTGGGTAGTTAAAGTCGTCCAGGATCAGGGTAGAGGGTTGAATCTTGATGGATTCAAGTAAGTCCAGATAGGTACAGTGGGCTTCCTAAGTTATGGTTGGGGGTCTGTAGATAGCTATGATTTGAATAGGTGTTTTGTTAACAGTTAACTGCATTTGGATTGTCCCCTGTGCATCATACTGTTTGATTAGCCTGGAGGTGTGTATGTCTTTGATAAACATTGAAACTCCCCAAACGGAGGGCTACAAAGCCAAAGGATGTGGTCTGAAAGTATGGTAGGATGAGTAACCTGGTAAGGTTGGAGTGCTCTCCACAGCTTTGAACCAGGTTTCAGTGATTGCACAAATGTCATCATCCTCCAGGGCAAGGAATGCTTGCAATGAGTGCAGTTTCATTCTAAGACTCCTAGCATTTAGCAGCATGACCTTTACATTTCGTTCATAAGAATTTTTCATGTTAGTAATTTTGTGCTCATGACTTTGCCTAAAACAGGCACTATGGGGGAGGCAACGTGCCTTTGCCAGAAGCCTAAAGCCCAGGGGAGACCGATGAAGGGCATCTCTGGCAAAGCATTCTGGTCTGTCAGTCATGTTCTCCCAGGCATTCAGGTACTGGATCCCCTTGGAATGACACCAGAAATTAAGCCAGTTGTTAGTCAGTCATTTTCTGTTTGTATTGAGGTATCATTCTTGGTGATGGTAGGATGTTGCTTAAGGCTAGGGACATACCTGCTTGGGACACATATTCAGCGAGCTCAATCATGTCTGTCTTCATCTAGGCCACAGAGGTACGTCTCAAGTCATTAACACCAACATGGACTATGACAGAGTCATAACAGTACCTGTTAAGAGGCTTGAGTGCATGCATGATATGGCTGATTCTAGCAACTGACAAGCAACTTACTGTGACTTTCTTCTTGTCTAGCCTGGTGAGGGGCACATCTGTGTGTCTCACGATAGTGTCTCATGACTAGTATGTTGGGTTTGTAGTTTGGCCTTAGAGGCTGTGAGACACAGATGTGTGTACTATGTGTGATTCTTGGTGGTGTGTGTGTGTGTGTGTGTGTGTGTGTGTGTGTGTGTGTGTGTGTGTGTGTGTGTGTGTGTGTGTGTGTGCGTGCGCACGCTTGTGCTTCGGAGGTATCTTTTTTGTTTAGGTATGTTTTTGTTGAGAACCCCTGCATATGTAGGAGTGTGTTGTACAGATGTGGGTGGTGTTAGAGGTGTGGTGTTCATAGTGTTTGTGCAGACAACCTTCTCAGTGCCAGATGTACTGGCTTGTGACTGAGACAGCAAGGATTCTAGGTGCTTAATGTGATTGCATCTCTCACATATTGTGTTCCTAGGTGGTAATAGTAGTAGTGGGTTGTCTGTGTACATAAGGCAGTTGCTACACTGTCTCATGATGCCCATATCAACCAGACTAGCAGGAGAAACCACAAGAAATTGTCCATCCATGGTTATCAGAATCTGTGGAAGGGAGGTCAGGGATAGTAGAGTGAGTACTATCTGAGGAGAGTACCTATAGGTGTGAGTTGGGCTGGATAAAATCAATACAGTATCTGCAGGCGATGGCCTCACTCGCACAGGAGTGCTGGTAAGGGAAAAAATGCAGTTAAGATACCTCGCAATGGGTTAAAACAACACATCGGTGTTGCGCAATAGGCAAACAAGCTCAAACCACGCAAATGCTAGGTTTAAATACCACAAAAATGAAAGTAAAATTGAATTAGTAAAATTGACCAACCCTTGTCCCTGAGCTCTTAACTCAACACCGTATGCCAGACCAATTCCAACCAGTTCACTTGCTCCCACTAAGTGCAGGCAGATCCTGGCCAACACAAGATGGCGTAGCAGGAAATGCAGGAATCACACAAACAGATCTGAATACAGCAAAACCTGTAACCAGACTATGCTAAAGATATTTAAACTCTGTTTATGTCAATTTAACACAGGAGAACAGATACACACTTAAATTTAACAGTAGCAAACAAGAGCAGACTGAGCAATTTAAACACATTAACCAATAAAAAAGCTCAAAATTGAGCCCTATTCCAACAGTCCACAGTCATGCAAGTTCTAACTGCACACTCCTGCCACTAGGGTGTAAGGGAACCTTCTCCAAAAATGATGGCCTGGATTAGTGCTCAAGTTATACAAACAAAGCTAGATTCAGCAGGTCTGAATCTAGTCTGTGCTGCAGCAAACAAGGCGCAGCAATTTCAGAAAGAAATAGTTCAAATAAGCAGGCACAATAAGCCTTTAACCAGCAATTCTCAGCTCAGAAAGGCAGAATCTACCCTCTCCTCCCACAGGAGTACAGACCACAAACCTTCTTAATGTGAAATAATTGGCCTGAAGCCCAAGTGCTTAAACCAAAAGGCTTAGAATAACAGTTACAATTTAATCAGGCTATTAAATAGTAGTAATAAACGTAGCAGAATAATTGCAATTGAGTACTTTTTAAGAACAGACAGCAAAAGCAAAATAAAGTAGGAAGACACACAAATACAGTAAAAGCAGAAAAACAAAGAGCTATTTTTGTTTTAAGGTTAAGTGGGAAGGGATTAAACATAATTTAAGGTTGGAAAACTAAGGGGGTAGGCCTTCCCAAACGATTTGTCTCTACTCAGTAGAATAAGCTGATGAGATGGGACTGGGAGGAGTGTCCAAAATTTAATTTATGGTAGGAGCGGGCAACTCAAAAAGCCACTGACCCTAGCCAAGAACTCTTAAAACTCCAACAGAACAGAAAACTTAAAACAAAGTAAATGTAATACTAGAATAAAATACAAAATAGAAGTGATCAAACCTTAGAGCTTCAAATCAAAATTAAATGCAGAGATGAGTGATACTCAGAGCAATGCAGAGATGAGTGATACTCAAAGCAATGCAGACCACAGAAACAGTTGTTTCCACACATTTTATTCTATTTTCAAGCCTACAAAATATTATGTATAGCTTAAACCAAGGACCTTTATTGTAAAAGCAAAGAAAATTTATTTTTACTTTAAACAATAAACATCTTACGTTATCACTTATGACATTAGCAGTCATACATTTATATACATAAAAACAAACTGTATTGGCATATTTTTGTTGTAGATGTTATACATTGTCAATCACTGAACAGATTATAAGTAAACGTTACAAAGCTTGTTCAATTCTTGCCTTCCCTTAAACCTTATTCTTCCTCCAAAACATTATTCTGCATATATTGTTCTGACAGTTCCCATCTTTTTATGTAATTTGCGCCTATCCTTTTCTGAAGATCTCCCTTCCAATTGGTTTATCTCTGTTATTCTATTCATTGCTTTCTAGTACAATTAGTTTAGACTTTGATTTCCATTTTCTAGTAATTGCATTTTGGCAGCCACCATTATTAGATTCAGCAAGGCCTTACTACGTCTAGGCAATTCTGATTGTGTATTATTGCTCCAAAAAAATCATCTCCTTAGTTACACCAATTTGTTCACCCAGTATTTCCAATAGAGTAGTCTGCAGGGAATTTTTTAAAGTCTGCCAGCTCATTACACTCCCAAAATATATGTTCACGATTACCTCTTTCCTCCCCATCACACCTCCAACATTTGCAATCAACCTGAAGAAAAATTATTTTGAGTTGCTTGGGGTATAAAAATACTAATGCAAACACTTCCAAGCAAAGATCCTAAATTTTCTAGAATTTATTGCATATTTGGGATCCAAATATATATCCCTCAATTGTTTCTATGCAAATGGCTTGTCCACTCTATCTTCTCAATTCTTTCTAACCTTCAATTACTACTGGAGCTCCTCTTGAAGCATTAATACAAGTACTTCTCTCTTCCATTGCTCCAGGTATTCTGCTGAGTAACCATCCTAAAAATGTTATTTTTCAAATTCACATGTTCTTTCCAAGTGTGTCTCCTGTAGCATATCTATGTACACTCTACATTTTAATATAGTTCACTGCTCTTTCTTTTTTTGGATTTATCTGTAAGACCATTAATGTTTAAAGACATTATGTAAATAATCTTATTCTTGAGGAATTATTATTCCTATCTTTTATGTTTAACAGCTTTTTTAAGTGTCTAGTTCCAGCTTTTGTGTTACATGCATACACTGTTTGGCAGGTTAATCTTTTATACAACTGTTTCTTGTCATATTCAATGAGAAAAAATAAAAATATCCATTTGAACCTATGTCACATCTTGCAGAACTTTTTGTTTTATTGAAAACCCTCAACAAAAATACACACACACACACACACACACACACACACACACACACACACACACACACACACACACACACACACACACACACACACACTCTACCCCTAAAACTTACCAACTTAATAATAATACCACAAAACTATGTACATCTTTAAATATTGAAGTTTTACCCCATTAAAAGGAACATAGGTTCTGTAGTGACAGCCACACACACAGACTCAAGCTAAGTAGAAAGAAAGCTTATCCGTGGTAAGACGCATGGTAGAGCCTGAGATTATATTAAATGCTGTCTGGTTTTGCCTTATCTTTATAGGTCTCCCAGCTGGGAAACACTTAAAAGCTTTCAGAAAACATTTTCTCCAAGCCATTTGACTTTTATCAGCTTGTCTGCTAGTGACATGAGGACCAGATACAGGACTGTTTACTATTAAAAAGACCTTATAATATTCAATATTTTTTATTTACTTGCTTTCTGTCAAAACCTGCTACTGTGTAAAGCTAACACAGTCATTCCCCTATGCACACACTCATTTTTCTTTTGTCATACTTTTAACCATATTCCCCCTGCTTTTTTTAACATTGCAGTGTGTACATTTCTTAATACTAAACAAGGAGAAAGAAAAAGGGGAGAAAGCGCAAAATGAATAAACAAGCACCTACAATATTTACATTAGTATTCCCATTACACTTAAAATAATTGGAAAAAACTTTACATTTAGAGAAAATCGTGCACCACTTAAGTAATACTGATAAGAAAAAAAATTATATTTTACTTATAGTTAACTTTCTCCCTCCTCTTCCACTCTCCTGAGTATTTTTTCAAACACTAATGACACGAAGTAGGGCATTTGCTTTAGAGTCCCCTGCAAGTTTAACAAAGTCCAAGAAAGTCCAGTATTTCCAGATACTTTTGTTCTATTTCTGTTCATCTCCATCTCCCAAACCTATCTCTGCTTCATCTCCAGTGCACTCTCAGTTCTTCTAGTCAACTTCTGTGTTTTTTTTCTCTGTCATTTTCTGTTGAAACACTGGGAAAGGTTTCACCGGCACAGTCTCTCTGTGGTCTTAATTACCAGAAGAACAAGAAGTAGAATCTGCTTCTGTTGCACAGCTGACATTTTGTTGGATAAACTTCTGTATTTATTCCTTAGCATGTACTTCATCGAAAAATGTTTTTGTTCCTCCAGGGAAAATTATTTTAAGGATAGCTGGGTACAGCAGTTTGAATCTCACACCCTGCTTCTCAACATGCCCTATATAATGGAATAAATGTATTCCTTTTCTGTCTGGTATGCAATGAGTAGTCGTTCTCTACAAACTCTTTGCTGTCTCCTACTTTTAGTACTTTGTCCTTCTGCCACATTTTTGTCAGAATCAAGTCCTGTTGAAAAGAATTGCACTTTCACTATTAAAGGTCTAGGTTGTTTTCTCATACACTCACTGTCCCCTTTCATTTAACAATTTTTGTCGTGTAATACCAGCCCAGTTGCTTATTTGTACTTTCATAACTTTAATACAGTCTGCTCCTTCCGGCTATGAAGGAAAGGCTAGCTGAATATGAGACTGCACAAGAAGAGATGTTTGAAAAAATAATAGAAATAGAGGACAGAGAATGTAGGTAAAAACAGATTTTCTCCTGTACATCACAGTTACATTTTCACAGTGGGAGAGGTCTAATCAACCTTCTGATCAGTGTGCAACCATTTTGAAAGTCCTCATAATAATTTATTTCTGTAATTCACTGTATAAGAACCAGTTCCCTTTTCCACTCGTTAATAAATCCTTACAGGGAAAACATATGTCTGCCTCAGCATTTTCAGGCAGGGTATCGTTCTTTGTATTTTGTTTACTGTTGAATTTCCTGATTCTCAACACATTTTTCCCTTTCCAGTCGCAAATGATTAAAATATTCAGTCAGTAACAGTGTGTGTAACGCAGTATTTTTGGCTAGCTTAGTGCAGTTAACTCCTTCCCCGTGGAATGCCATCCAATAAAACCCCTCTTTTACCTTCACAGTAAGGAAATAAATTAACTCCTTAACAGCTGTGCCTGACTGCTGCACTGTTGTCAAGCAGAGGAATGCTGTTAGGATTGTTTTCCTTTCTGATACTATTGTTATTTCCTGTATGGAAGTCTCTTGTCATAACACAAGCCCTCCTTTTCCAATCACAGATAGTGATATAAGTTTACTCAGTAACAGCAACTTCAGTGTTGCAAAATGTTCTTAGATAAAGTGGTGCAGTTAGTTTTTCCTGTTTGTGGAATTTTGTTGATCAGTAGTATGAGCCTTTTCCCATTGGAAGTGACGTATAAATTTACTGAGTAGCAGCAGCAGTGCCTAATATTGTTCTTTTGAAGTCTAATGCTGTTAGAATATAGTTTTCCCATACTGAATTCTCTGGCTTAATACAAGACCTTTTTACTAAAAAACTGTTTGATTAGAATGTCAGTTTTAGTAGCATGGGGTATATTTGCTACTTTGTTCCCAGGTAGTGTAACAAAAGTTATTTTGTTAGAAAGCAGATATATTTTGGAAATATGCCTTATGATTTTGTGCAGGACTTCACAGGCATACTCCAATTTAAAACCAATAACACAACCCTACCCTAAAGACTTGGAATACAGTGTTTCCCTTCTGGCTGTCAGCAGGTAACAAGAGTAATAAGAAACCCCTTCCTAATTCAGGGAGTCTACTAAATCATTAGCGGACTTCATCCCTTCTTTGTCACCATTATTGCAACCCTATCTCCCTCTAGTCACATTATAGCACCTACTTTCTTCCCTCATTAATGCATGCAATATATTTAATAGTGAGAAGAGTCCCCCAGGGCTTGGAAATGAGCCCACTCCTTTTTGGCACCCATTTCTCTGAAAAGGAAGCAAATGCTGAAGATTAATGGATGAATAAGTTTGCAGATGATTGCATGCTGGGGGTTATCATCGACTTCCTTGCAGACACTCATTCTTCAAGAAGGCCTGTCTCTGATTAACAGGTGGTGCCAATGCCATGGTCTTAAACTGAATGCCAAGAAATGCATAATTATATTCTTTGGGAGGTCAATCATCCTGGCTAATTGCCATGTTGATAATACGCCTCTTAAGAGTTGACCCAGTGGTCAGGGATATGGTTACACATGTAGACAGTAGCCTTATCTTACACCACCATGTGGCCACAGTGGTGAAGAAATCCTTCTGTGTTGCACAACTTATAAGTAATGGCATGGCATCTAGGTCAAAAGAGGTAATTATCACACTGTACTCTGCACTTGGCAGAACAATCATAGAGTACACTGCTCCCTTTGGTAGGTACTTGACCAGCCATATATAGCTACTAGAGTGACCTCAGAGGGTCCTTGCAAAAGGGATAGGACCCCCATTCGAGTCATAGCTAGTTTTAGATCCCCCTGCATGGATCATGATGTGCATGAGGCCTACTTGACCAGACTGGGGTCAATCCAAATATTGCCAAACACTGTGGTCATGGAGGATTACAGTTATCCCACAATCAACTTGGAAACTTACTCTACACCTAACACACTAGTGCAAAAGTTCCTTGACTCTGTTAACTCAGATCCCCTGGAGCCAGTTGTTCAAATCCCAGCAAGAGGAATAAACATACTAGATCTGGTCCTCACAAACAGATGCACCATTTCCACTGTTGGACTTGGACCATCGTTAGTTAAATCTGACCACAAATCAGTCGCCTTTGAACTGGCAATAACACCAGAACTCACAAAGGGTGAAGTCTGACTAAAAAACTTCACCAAAGCAAACTATACTCTCTTAGGGGAAGGTATAAATAAATGCATCCCCAGCTAGAAATGTTAACTACACCAAAGTTTACACTAAAGCCCTGTACAATTACTTTTATAAGTGTATATACTCTGTTGTTCCAGTGAGAATTAAAGCCAGAGCCTCAAGTAAAAAAAAAAAAAAAACCCTGGTGGACATCAACATCCATAAACTTTACAACAAAAGCAAAACGTTACCATCTAAGAAAACTTAAGACGAGGCCCCCAACAATGGAAAAGCATCTCCCTCATCCTCAACAGGCAAATAAGACAACACGTCATATCCTTTGATAACTTTGAGAAAAATTTAGCGATCACAGCCAAGGATAATCCATGTGGATTTTTTACAGCTATGTATGTAGCTCAAAAGGTAGGACCCAAGCATGTGCTGAACTATTGAGTAACTGTATCACACACACTGATCCCATACTGATAGCAAACCTTCTAGTGGACAGATTTGGTGAAAATTTCACTCCCTTATCCCCTATCACAAACCTTGCCCCAACTTCTCTCCCACCCTACATATCCAAACAACAGGCCATTAAAGCTTGTCTAAGGCAAAAAAACACAGCCTCTGTGGGACCAGACAGCATCACAGGCTGTCTTCTAAACAAACTAAAACATGAACTAGCATCACCATTAAGTATCCTATTCAATCACAGCCTAAACACTGGCTTTGTTCCTGCAGAATGGAGAGCAGCAACAGTTATTCACCTCCACAAAGGTGGCTTAGCAAGTGACCCAGGGGATTATAGACCCATAAGTCTGACCATCCTCATCTGTAAAGTCATGGAACATATCATCATGGACCTCATAAGTAAAGACATAGGTGACCTCCAAACCCTGGATTCGACCCAATTCAGCTTTGTCAAGGGCAGATCCTTCAAAAATCTAGCCAGGGCCATTGATGAGGGCAGATCTGTGCACACAGCATACCTTGACTTGGCAAAGGCCTTTGACACAGTCCCACACTCGGACATTACCAATAAACTTAACCTGAATGTAAACCCTTTTGTTGTAAGATGGGTTGCCAACTGGCTCACAAACCGGTCACACACTATCAAAGTGGGAGACTCCACATCAACCAGTAGACCTGTCACCAGCGGGGGTGCCACAAGGGTCATTACTGGTCCCCCTATTCTTTGGTAGATGCTTCTCAGAAGTTCAGGCCAAAACGAAGGGGCTGTGGCTGACCAAGTTTGCAGATGACTGCAAACTGGGTGCAGTAATTGAATCCCTAGATGATATCTGTATACTTCAGGAGGGTCTTACGCAGACCAACAACTGGTGACTTAGTCATGGTCTCAAACTGAATGCAAAGAAATGCATCAGCATTCCCTTTGGCAAAAATGATGTCCCTTCACACTATCAAATTAACAACAATGCCTTGTATACCTATGGCGTAGAAAGAGATCTGGGATTACAAGTACACTGCAACCTTAATCTTGACCACCATGTGTCTACTGTAGTAAGGAAGGCTTTCTATGTAGCACATTTGATTAGCAAAAGCATCCCCTCTAGAGTGAAGCATGTTATAACCCCTCTATACTTGTCATTAATCAGGCCCATAATTGAGTATAATGCTCTTTTCAGCATGTACCATACAAAGCACTTGAGCAGTTGGATAAACCTCAGAATTTTCTAGCTAAGAAGAACAAAGGACTCCAGCACGTGCCTTAAATAAATTGACTGAAGTTCCTGTCACTGTAGTCGGTATCCTATAGACTTCTTAGGGGAGACTTATGCCTGGCTTACAGAGTAATCTCCGACCCAAACCTAATGAATTTGCTGCACATGCATAAATCAAACGGGACTAGAGCTACTCATTCCAGGGACCTAAATGTGGCCTGTGACTTGAATAAAATATGCTGGAGGGACAGATTTGTCTCCCAGCGACTGCTGCATCTTTGGAATAGGCTGTCAATTCATGTGAAATGGAGCACCTCTATGACACTGTTCAAAAGGAACCTGGATGAGTTGATGGGGCACCATAAATTCTTACCTGGGATAGTCCCCACAACTGTCCTGGACATGGGCAGTCATTAATAAATACATTCCTCAGTATTGACTAGAGTGCCTATGGTATTACAGTGAGATGAAATGGTTGGGCTTGAAATGACCTCTGGGTCAATAGCCTAGTAACCTCCTGTGGTTCTATGAAAAAGAGTACAAGGAGTAACAAGCCCTCTCCTAGTTGAGCACCTTAAAGCCTTTTCCCTCTTCTCAGTTTCCTATAGATTGCTGAGGTGTGA
This sequence comes from Protopterus annectens, assembly GCF_019279795.1. Classification (NCBI taxonomy): domain Eukaryota; kingdom Metazoa; phylum Chordata; order Ceratodontiformes; family Protopteridae; genus Protopterus; species Protopterus annectens. Next base: position 702,489,121 of record NC_056727.1, on the reverse strand, counting down.
TCTATGCTTGGCTTACACAGCATCCACAAACCCCACACTTATGAAGCTCTTGCATATTTGTAAATCAAACCATACCAGAAGTACAGTGTCTGAGGATCAGAATTTTGTCTGACTTGAGCAGAAAATAGTGAGATGGATATGTCCCTGGGACTGCCCTTCTATGGAACAGGCTTCCCATCCATGTGAAGCTGAGTTCAGCTATTACCCAGTTTAAGCTCAGTCTAGACCAGTAGTTGGGGAATAGGAAATTTACACCAGGTCTGGCACCCATGCCCCTTATGGACAAAGTTAGCTTATAAGTGCCTGGCCTTCAGTGTCCTATTTGGATACAGGATATTATTATTCTTTTGGAAAGACTTGGCTAGGCTTAGAAAGCCCCCCTGGGTCGTTAGCCTAGTAACAGTCGATAAATCTATAAATATCAAGTGCTCTTCTTTAAAAAGTCTGATTGTTAAAATGAGTAGTGGTTTCAACTGTCACTGCTTAAGTAGAGGGCATTTTGCTGTCTAATCGACATTTATGCTCAAGGACTGCACCTTGACAAAGCTAGAGATTGCCTTCCCTATCAAGGATTCATATCAAGAGTATAAGCAAAGAGAAAGAAATGGGGGTATCTAAGCAAAAGACCATCACTGGCAGAGTTTTAGTATAATCTAAAACAGAAGCTGCTGTTGAAAAAGGAATAATTAGAGCATATAAAATATTGCATGATAACTGTAAGACTCAATCAGAGGAGGTTAAAAAGTATTGGAAAGCGAGATTGGATGAGCAATTCACAAAGAAACAATGGGGGAATATATGTATGTCTCCCAAATATACAACAAAGTCTAGAAGACTTAGGATCTTTGCTTGGAAGTGTTTACGTGGGGTATAAAAACACCTATGTAGATGCCAAAGAATTTTTTTATCCTCATGTAAACAGCAAATGTTGGAAGTGTGATGAGGAAGAAAGAGGTAATTGGGAACATATTTTTTGGGAGTGTAATGAGTTAGCAGACTAAAGATTCCCTGCAAACAACTCTGTCAGAAATACTAGGTGACCAATTTGTTACGCAGGAAATTATTTTTTGAGCTATGACACAGAATCAGAATTGCCTAGACATTAGCAAGTCCTTGCTGAGTCTAATTATGATGGCTGCCAAAAAAGCAATTACTAGAAAATGGAAATCTATGTCTAGACCAACTGTACTAGAAGTAGTGAATATAGTAACAGAGATTAAACAACTCCAAACTGGGATCTTTATAAAAAGGGTAGCAGCAAATTACATAGAAAAAAATGGGAATTGTGGGAACAATACATGCAGAGGAGGAATGAAGCTTACGAGAAGGCAGGATTTGAATGACCTATGTAATGTTTGACTGACAATGACTGGATTATAAGTGATATATACTGTATGCAACTAACATTTATTTCAATATGGTTTGTGATGTGTAGTGTTTGCAACTAAAATTGATCACAATGTATATTTTTCCATTTATAAGTGTATGATTGCCTGTGTCATACGTGACAATGTAATAAAGATGTTTCTTCTTTAAAAAAAAAAATGCACCTCAGGTAATGAAATTAATCTCATTTGTGCTACTGCTTCTTAGCTGCATAGTGCTTTTCCCCCAGATGAGTGGAAATTGTCCTTGTGCATAGAGATCATTTGAATGTAAACAACTGAACTGACCTGCTTAGAGCATATAGTAAAAGGGCATGTTTTTTAACCAAGAGATTTTGTTTTGTAAGGCTTGGAAAAATGCATGTACATACTGATGGACACAATGCATATATGTGACAATATGCTTGTTCTGATTTATGATTTGTATTTTTTGAACTGGGTAAGTTGCACTTAGGAAACGTGTAATGCAAGATTGCCATATAGGTATGTTTGATTCTGGGCTGATCCTATTCATATGCCAATACAAATAGCTTGTTCATGTACATAGATTATTCATTGGTTACTCAGCAGTTTTATATAACCAGTGAAGATTGTTTCCAGTCTGAATTCAGTTCTACTGTAAAGACGCGTTCCAATGATTTGGAAGTGTTTTGTATGCTTTTTATTGGCTATTCAATTTTTCCATTGGCCCATGAAGAAGGAATAGCCTTCTCAGCATGTAAATGTTAAGACTGGATGCTATTTTCTGATCAACCAATAGAATTTTAGAAAAACTATAATTTATTTACATTTTATATGTGATTGGTCCATGTTTTCATATTAGAACCAATGACTTGGAAGTGTTTGAATGTTTACTATTGGCCACTTGTCTTTACAATGACCAGTGAAGAAGGAACAGCCTTTTTAGCATGCAAATGCTATGACTGGATGCAGTTTTTTAATCAACCGATAGAGCTTTACAAAAACTATGACTTATTTACATTTCGTATGTTGTTTATCTATGTTTTTATACTAGAACCAATGACTTGGAAGTGCCTGTATGTTTTTTATTGGCCATTTGATTTTATAGTGACCAGTGAAGAAGGAATAGCCTTCTTAGCATGTACATGTTCTGATAGGATGTAGTTTTTTGATCAACCAATAGAGTTATGACTTATTTACATATTTTATGCGATTGGTTAAGAGACACTTTTTAAGAGAACATGAACTGGTGAAGTTTTGAGACTTGAAAAAGAGTTTATACCCGAAAGCTGTTGTCTTTTTATTTTTGTAATAGTAACTTATTTGGCTTTACTAAAGTATTTGTTTTATGCCTATTGCTGTGGTGGTTTCGGTACTTTGTTTTTACAAGTTTATACACAAGTTCCAGTACCTACCTTTAGTGGCCAGGATTTTTTTTTATACATATACATGTGTATATATATATATATATATATATAATATGTATGCAATATGTATTGGGGTGGGAGGTTTGCATAATGGTTAAGGTGTTTACCTTGCAGACACAAGGTGCAGGGTTTGATTCTCACATGGGATAATTGGCTAGGCTTAAAATGGCCCACAAGGGCAATTAGCCTAGTACTAAACTAAACTAACTACTACTATAAATATGAACACACACACATGCATATGTATAAATTTATTTTATATAAAGATATGTATGTGTGTGTAATATATACACACACACATATACATGAGGTGTGCAGGGCGCTTGCCCTTTGCATTACAGATGTGTTCAGTATTTTGAATTTTCGGTCTTTTGGTTCTTCAGTCTTCTGAAGTAGACCCACGTGTGTATATGACACGTATGTATGTACTGGAAGCAATTAATATCCCAGTCCCCACATATCCAGAAATCATTATTAGTAATGGGAGATACAGTTTTATGACCAGCAGTGTTCTCTATTTGTCTAGATCTCTCACATGTTCCTCGTTTTATGTGGGTAAGATAGAATGAACAGTGAGAATATGGATTGAGTATGTCTATGCTTAGAAAGTATGACACAAATGACAATGCAGATATGTTGTAAATTGTACTAATTTAAACATGTTCTTTTTCTTTGTGCTGGAGAAGATTCCTATCCTTGTTGGGGGGGGGGGGTCTTGGGAAAACAAGACTAGAATACAAAGAAGTATACCTGCAGGTATTATTGAATTCTTGCCCTCATTGATTAAATGAGAAGATTTAGATTAAAAGCATTCTTTATGTAAATGCTATAAGATTATGAAGCACAAAAATTAAATATGTTTATTAACATTCTGATGTGGTGGGATGCAGTGTATTGTTCTGATTTAAGCTATGTATGATTTATGAATGAAAGCTCTCAACTTCCTAAATATTTAATTTCTGCATTTTATTTTACATTAAGCACCTATTATTTCAAGTTGTATTGCTTTTATAGGCAGTATTATTATTACTTAATACTATGCATTTACCCTGATATACTTTTTTTTTTTTTTTTTTTTTTTTAAGGAGGTTATTAGTTTTGTCTGTTTGCTGTATATTTTTCATAAGGTTTTATTTCCTTTCTCCAAATGCATGGGAAAATGCCATTTTGTTTGTTTACAGAGTTTTATTTACCATTCCTGCTGTGGTGAGATCATTTTATTCTGATTCTGCTGTGGTTGATTTTGTTGTCCCCTTCTGTCACTTTCAGTAGCCACTCCAGTGCCCCATGTCATATGCTGGGTCTACCAGCACTCCAGTCTTTTCCCTGGCCAGTGATGAATTTTTACCGGGGCCAGCGAGGGATTTAAGGGCATCCTTTGTGGGGAGGGGGGTGGGGCAGTCATGAAGTCTACATTTTTGATCAGGGGATTTTCTGTATGAGGTACCCAGTATCCCTCTCCCTTGATGACTCTTGGTAGCTTCCCTAGGAGGGAGTGCAATGGAGGACATCATGGCTTATTGTCCCACCTCCCCAAAAGTTAAGCCAATCTACCCACCATCAGGACTATTCCTCCAGACCATGATAGCTCCAGTAACGACTAGGGATCATGAGAGAAGCCCACGTCACACTCCACCCTCCTGGGATGGTAACACCCATGCCTCCCTCCCTGCCACTCTGTTAGTCACCTGAGCTGCTACTTGAACTGCGGTTGCCTGTGTCATAGTCAGTGCATTATCCCTCTACTCCATTTGAGCAGCTGCTCTAGTTCTTTTTTTAAAGTTGAAGTGATCACTTGAACAGGTGCATAAGTGTTTTAAACCATAATTTTATTCTCCAGCTGCTGTAATTATATTTACATTTGAATTATTCAGTGGCTCAAGTACATGAATATAGAACATATAGGCATATTGTTTTAATTGTATTGGATATAGTATTGTATAGTTTTCTAACCCGGACATAGACAGTGCCATTTGGCTTCCACAACCATTCTTCCCTGAGGGTTATATTTGAGTGAAGAACCAGACAGACTGTGGAACATAGTGGTCTGTTTAAAGCCTTGGGCTTGCATGTCTGGCAAACATGAAACTCCTATTGGTGCTTCACATGGAAGATACCACTGCTTTTCCAACTTCTAGTCACGAAAAGGCATGAACAAGGTGGGTAAAACCCACATTTTATGAATTACTGTTAATGATCTCTTCTTGAAGATCCACTATTATGGTCATGTTTACTTGCACACAACAAACTGCTTTAAAAGGGTTAGGTAACATTTCAGTTATTGGCATGCAGTGTTGCTGCAATTATGATTTATGTGTTTAGTCATTTTAATTTTAATATTTTGCTTCGATTAACTCATTCCCTCCAGTATAGCAATTTTGAGTGTCTACTTTTAACCCCCAGTGGGTGTGGCTTGAGCTTTTCAAAAAATGAAGTTATCACCTTACAGTTCTAACAAATACTCATTGACAGAGGTCAATTATCAATACAGTTGTGTTTGCCATCCTATATGCTTTAAGATAAAATATTCTGATACCTTCTATGTGGCATGGTTATGGAATTTATTAATGCAAATATGAACAAGCAAGATTTGATGCCAAGAGATGGAGTAGAAGGTAACTGCAGAAATGTCTGGAGATGCACTTGGCTGTAATGAGTTAGTTTTGTGGTAGTTTTGTGTTTAGTATTATAATGTAGTGCTTTCTTTTTGTTTGTGCTTTGTAATGACTTCTATAATTCATAAAGTCATAGATTGCTAGGCTAATGACCCAGGGGTCTTTCTAAGCTTAGCTGAGTTTTCCTGAAAGAATAATAATGCCCTGTATCCAAACAGGACATTGAGGGCCACGCATTTATACGTCACCTCTGTCCATAAGGGACATGGGTGCCAGGTCTGGTGTAAATTTCCTATTCCCCATCCACTGGTCCAGGTTGCGCTTAAAATGTGTAATAGATGAACTCCGCTTTACATGGATGGGAAGCCTGTTCCATAGGAGCGACAGTCCCTGGAATACATATGTCTCTCCACCATGTTCTGTTTAAGTCATCGACAAAATTCAGGTCCTTAGATCTTATATTTCTGGTACTGTTTGACTTACGAATCTGCAAGAAATTCATAAATGTGGGGTTTGCAGATGCCTCCTAAGCCAGCCATAGATCATCTCTTTGCAGTCTGTTGGAGACTGAATAGACGGAAATTACTTTAAGGTGCTCTGCATAAGGCAGGTCTGTTGCACCCTGTATTCTTTTTGCACGGAACCTCTGAGGTTGCTCTAGTTGCTTCAAATGCCTGGTCAGGTACATATTGAAGGCAGTATTAATCATTAATCATTTAGTTAGTTTAAATTATATTCATATGGTTAGCATACATATTTATTGTTGCGTGTAAGCTGTACAGAAATAGTGGAAAATTCTTAGAGACTGTGTATAGATACACTTTTAGTCTTACACCTTAGAATAAGTTTATTTTATCCTTTTTTCTGAGTCCATTATTAGAACAGATCTGGTATGCATATGTGTGTGTGTGTGTTCATGCGTACGGGTATCTGTGTATATATATGTATGCATGTATGTACATATGCAGTGTTTTTTTTTCTCAGATTAGAAAGAGTACTTATGGCTTTTTTTTTTTTTTTTTTTTTAGGGAACGGCATTATTGAACCAATACCACTGAATGTTAAAACAGGTAATGTCCTCTACTATTTAAACTTGGGTAAATTTTTTTTTTTAAGTTTTCATATACCACTGAAGTTTCACAGTGTTGTAGAAATAATCTTTTCTTTATTGTTCTGAAAGCTTTAAACTGCCGTAGTGACTTGCTTTGTGCGTAAAAGGGCACCAAGTGAATCAAATATCAGTCTACATTATGTACATCGTACACAATTTTATTTATATTTATTGTGGAATAATGACTTCCTTTGTTCACTTCTGGCAAAAGATGTTTTATTACTTTCATCCCTAATGTGTATTGTAACTTGAAAGTTCTGGCATAAGTCTCATTAGGAGGATTATTGAAAGACTCGCATGTTTAGTCCTAGATCATACCCCCTTCCCCTGCATTGGTAACCAATGTGATATATCTTTAAGAAGAAGAGCTATGCAGGAATTTGAGTTCTCCTACTAGGAGGCACTTGCAAATAAATAATTGAACTAGCAGCATGACTGTGTCTGGTTTATCTTTATTAATTGCTCCTTTTCCCTCTTCTCCATGACATATCGTTACCTCATTATTAGAGGGCGGAATCAAAGATAATTGCTGGTTTGGTACTATTAAATGCTGCTTCTTCATCATTTTCTGCCAGTGGAATATTAGCTGGAGGATCTATAGATTTGCATTTTAGCTGTTCATTCTTTCATCGTTTTAGTCCTAACACTTGGCTGATTGCAATAAGTGGAGTATCATGTACAACAGTAACCGTCTCTATACATACTCCATTTTTTCCTCAAATTATCAGGCCTGGTAGTGACATGAAGGTTTTTTTTTGTTTTTTTTTGTTTTTTTTTTGTGCATCTTCCTCCTTTAAAGTCTAGGTGTTTAAAAGTGGAATCTTCCTTGTTACAAGTCTGCAATTTATTCATTTTACTTGGATATAAGAACAGTAGTACTATGAGCCTATAGTGATAAACTTCTGAGCTGGTTAACAGTAGAGTAATTGACGGCCATGGTTCTTCTGAATAATCCCTTTCTTTCCTTGTGTCTTTTTCAAACCTTGCTACATGTGTATTCTTAGTTCAAAGCATTCTCTTTAATTCAGGAATAATACATTTTCATACCTGAGACACAGGGGTGTTATACCATTTGGAAACTGATGCATGGAATCCAAGTTTTTTTTGTTTGTTTATATAAAAAGATGCATGTAAAAAAACTCTCCTTCTCATAGTCTGTGAATTGTGTTGTGCCTGATTTTTAACTGAAAAACTTATCTTCTTGCCAGATCAATTTTGCAGTAGCCTAAGCTGTTTGGGTCTCCTGCCACTGGCCAGCTTTCAGAATTTTAGGACATCTTCCATGTTCTCTATCAGAAGCTCAAGGGGATTTCATTATAAAGACAATTAGAACTTCAGTTTCTTAAGAGCTTTTTTGCTGCTGAAGAGTGCTGCTTTGTTAGGCCCTCTGGAACTTTTGGTTGGCTAGAGATTCTTCAAGGCTGGGCATACAAATTCCCTGTTGGGGAAGACCTTCCACTAAAATAATTTTCTGACTAAAATTGTATGTTTTGGGACTGTTACTGCATATCTAAGGGATTTTGAGTATAAATGCTTATGTGAACTTTTTGTGTGACAAAACAAAATCTATTTTTTGATGTAATTTTCCTTCAGGTCAATTTAGGTTTGTATATATGGGGCAGGATAATGTGCTTGTGGAGAACAGTTGGTGATTACTCATTCCAGTAACTCTTTTTCTACTGTTAAGGAAGGTAAAAATTAATTAAATAATTAAACAGTCTAGATAGTTTCAAAATTTATTATAACACACGTGTGTGGAGACCTAGCAATTGTAAGTGTGTGTCCCCTATTAATAAAACTCAAATTAATTTGTAGAGATTCAGAACACAATTAATAACATTTATCAAACAGACCTCTACCATCAACCAAAGTTAATACAGTTCAATATTTCTATTTATTAAGACATTATTATGTCTTACTATATTAATTACATGTGGTTAATGTCATATACAGGGACCTAGTCATCATTTTCCTTAAAAATAGAATTATTATTGCTACACTTAACTTTTTCATGCGAGAAAAAAAATATTAATCAAGCACAATATTGCTGCTTTGTTGACTACATAAATGTAATTTTCTTAGTAAGTCATTGTGAACAATGCAGATACATTAGTATATTTGCTACATTTTGCACATTCCTGGACATGCGCAGTTATGTCATTTATTGCTTAAAAAATTCCCCTGACATGGTTAAAAGTTTAGTTATGCACACTGACCACAAACTCACTTCCTCTTTCTCTGATATGAGCAAATCGTTTTACACTACATGTGTCAATTTATTTATTTATATATTTTCTACCTCTACACTACTTAACTCTTTTTCACTTTGTCCAGGCTTTTCTTCTGCTTTCAAAGTCTCATTCTCAGTTAATCTATGGAGCAGTTATATTGGTGTCTGTGGTTTTACCTTCCCCTTCTGCAAGAAAAGGAACATTGTTAAGGAGTCTTTAGGTGTAGCACCAGCTCTTGTTGCACCTTAGCTACTGGTGGGTGACTTTGCTGTGGCCATTCTTGGTTCCTCAGGCTACTCATCTTTTTCCCCAGTCCCTTTGATGTTGCATCTACAGCCATCATCGAACTAAGTACATCCACTGCAGCTGTGGGGATGGGTTTGATGAGAGGGGAAAAGTTCAGGTTCTTTTCTCAGCTAGGATAAGAAAACTGAATCTGGGTTGAGTATGCCTTCTAAGGGTCGGTCATTTTCCAGGGAGGTTCCCAGGATAGGTGGGCATAGTAAGATGATGTTGTCTTCTCCTGTTTCAGTATTCATGGACAGGAAAGTTATTCTTGGATTTGCTCAGGAACTCCTATTTTTGCCTTTTTGTTTAATATTTCTTTAGGCAGGAAAAGAAAGAGTTCCATTCCTTTCTAACTTGGATTTTCAGGCAGAAGAGTAGACCTTTCAGAGAGTGGTTGTACTTCTGGAATGTCTTCTCAACCTGAACAGTGCGATTCTGAGGAAAGTATGCCTTAAAAAATTTTCTCTTGAAGGTTTATCTATTTTTGAGACTTTAAGATGAAATAGGTTTTTAATTGGGAGCAGAATGAAATTCCTATTGCATAGAAAAAGTAAGCATTATGATTTGTTACAGTTGGATTTGCCTAAATCTACAGCTGTTCCTCCAGTTTTGCCTGCTTTAGAGAATCTAGCAGTAATTTATCTTTCTAAAACTGTGTCAGCTTAACAGATTGCTACTGTTAAACCCATTCCATCTGACAAAGGTGGGAAAGCTTTCTTCTGCCACTTTATCTTTCAGGATTTTCAACTGTCAAGCTTGTGTGTTAAAGTAAGAAAATAATTAAACTCCCTTGCATGCCTCACTAATATGTGCTTCTCGGCATGTTTTAAAGTATGCTTATGATGCTGCTGATGATTCTTTCTCCAGAGAATCTGCTTTTGTGTCAGTAATGAGAAGATAAGTTTGGCTTCACTCTCAAATCCTTCCTGAAGATGGACTTCCAAGATGGCTGCACAGTAACCGCTTCTCCCAGTGTGAAAACAAGAACTCAGCAGAGAAGGCCAGTAGACTTGTGTTTCAGTAACTGGCTAATACGTACACTGTCTAGATGCCAGGAATAAAGAAATACAGAAGACCTGGAAAACATTAGGTACAAAAAGTGAGGAAGAAACACTCACTTGGGAAGGTTCTGCAGCTCTTCAGCAAAATGCAATGGAACCTTCAGACATGACTTCCAGTAACCTACAGGAAGATACAAGACAACTGCATATAGACCTAGTTAAACTAAACAACACACTGATAGAGTATATTAACACAAACAACAAAAGGCTGGGGAAAAAATGGAAGAAATTTTAAACAGATATTCAGATGAGATGATAAAGCTGCAAAAATCAGAGGTCGGAATTAAGAAAAAACTGGCTGAAAATGAAACTGCTCAGGATGACATGTTTAAAAAAAACAGTAGAATTAGAGGACAGAACATATAGGGGAAACCTGAGATTTTTCAGCTATACCAGAGAAGCTGGAAGGAGCAGCCTGCATTAATTTTATGAAAGCACAGATAACCAACTGGGCTGGTATTCCACAGCAGGAGTTGTTAGTTGAAAGGGCACATCGTGTGATGCTCCAAACCTAGCTATAAAAAAGCAACATAAACCTTTAATAGTAAAGATGTAGTCCTACCAGCAAGAAGGAGTTAATCCTGACAAAACTGGCAGAAGGTTAAAAATACTAAAAGTGGGATACACCAGAGTGTTTGTTTGTGGAGAATGATTACTCACTGTACACCAGGCATAAGAGGAGTAAATTCATTCCACTTTTCAGGGAATGTCAAGACATGGGTGTGAGATTCAAACTGCTGTATCTAGCTGTCTTTAAAGTATTCTTCCCTGGGGGGACAAAATAATTTTTGATGAAATGCATGCTAAGGAGGAAATACAAAAGTTTTGTCCAACAAAAAGTGAGCTGTGAAACTGAAGGATATTCTGCTTGTTCTTCTGGTAAGAAAGACCACAGAGAAACTGTACCTGTGAAACCTTTTCCAGTATTTTAATAGAAAATGTTGGACAGAAGGAAGGGGCATGAGAGTTGATTAGAAGAATCGAGAGTACGTTGGAAATGAAGCAGCGACAGGATTTGGGTGATGGTGAAGAATAGTAATATAACCAGTAACTCATTGTGGGATTACAATGTAGTAATTTATATTTGTGAAATATGACAGAACACGAAAATCTATAAATATAGTACCTTTTCAAAATTTCTTGGCTTTCTGAGGACTGAAAATATATGGCCTACTTATGTCATTAATGTTTGTTTGGAAAAATGCTTTGGGGAGGGGCAGAGAGGGGAGAAAGCTAACTGTATATAAAGAAAACATTTTCTTAATAGTACTGTATCTGTGGTGTATGGTTTTCTTTGCATACTATTTTTAAGTGTAATGGGGATTGTAAACAGGTGCTGTTTTTTTTTCTCCCCTCTTCTTTCTTTTTATCTTGTTCACCTTTTGAGAAATATAACCAATGTAGTGTAAAAAAAAAAAAAGCCTGGTTAAAAAGGCATGACAAAGTTAAAATTAATGTGCTTTTTCTCATTTTTCACAGTGAACTGACTGTATTAAGGACCTTGGGTTCATTAATTTTAAGACAGAACAAGTGAATGAAAAAGAATATTGAATATTATGAGGCTTTTGTTTCCCTAGCAAATGCATGTATACTTGGTAGCAGTTTTGCAGCTGGTCTTTGTTTCCATGGAAACTGTCTGATAAAGAGAAACTGGTTGTCTGGTTCTCATGTCTCCATGGAGATAATCTAATAATGAAAAACTGGAGATAATCTGGTGGAAGGGAATGGGCTAAGGGAAAGAAAAAAAAAGAAAAAAAATTGGCAAGGACACATGTTCTCTGAAAGCAGTCAAGGATTTTTCCAGCTGGGAGGGCTTTAAAGTTAAGACAAAACCAATTAGACGTGTAACATTTTCTCAGTCTTTTTTTAAATGCAGTGGGGATAGTAATATAAACAGGTGCTTTTGTTTTGTTTTTGTGTTTTTTTTTTCTTTTCTCTTTCTTTCTTATTTTTTTTCTTCAGTTTTAAGAAATGTAAGTACTGCAATGTAAAAAAAAGGCGGGAGTGGGGGAGAGAGGAAAGGTCTGGTTAAGATAGTATGGCAAAAGAAAAATTAGTGTGCTTTTTCCCATACTTGCATAGGGAAATGACTGGGTTAAGACCCTAGGTGTTATCCAGTAAAGGGTTTATTATAAAGCATGGAAATAGACTAATATTTTTTTTTTCTGGTAAACAATGTACACTTAGCAGTTAATGCCTGGTTTGCATGTCACTAGAAGACAATTTGATAATGAGAAATGGCTTGGGAGAAGGTGTTTACTGAAAGCATTCAAGTGTCTTCTTAGCTGGGAGAGCTATAAAGATTGACAAAATCAAACAGCAGTTACTAATAGCATAGGTTGTACCATGCATCTTAGCGTGACTAACCTTTCTTTTTGCTTAACTCTAGCCTGTCTTTGTGGCGGCTATCAACTTAGAACTTTTGTTCTTATTAGGAAGCCAAAACTTCAGTATTTGAAGTTGTACATAGTTTTGTGTGTTGTTTTTAAGTTAATAGGTTTTGGAGTGGTTGGCAAGGTGTTTGCTGTGTTTGAGGGCTTTCAAAAAAGTTATGTAAGATGTGGCATAGACCCAAATGGATATGACAAGAAACAACTGTATAAATGACCAACCTGCCGAACATTATTTGGATGCAACATAAAAGTTGGAACTAGATATTTAACAAAAAGGCAGTTGTACATAAAAGGTGGCAATAATTATGTAAGAAAATAATGCTTTCTGCAATGTCTTTCAGTCTGAGTGGTCTTACAGATAAACATAGAAAAGAAAGAATAGTGAACTTGTATTAAAAATGTAGCGTGCAAATAGCTATGCTACAGGCGACACACCTGGAAAGAACTGAACATGTGAATTTGATAAGAGGTTTTTCAGGATGGTTATTCAGCAGAATATATGGGACAAAGGAAAAGAAGAGTACTTGTATTAATTGCAAGAGGAGCTCCAATAGTGATAGAAGAGGAAAAAAAGATAATAATGGAAGATGTATACTAATAAGGGGCTACTGGCAAGGGAGACTGGCATGCCTTTACATTCCACTTAAAGTTGCTATAATGGAGCTAAAGAAAATTCTAAGAAAATTAATTGGCTTTCAGCAAGGAATATTGCTTATAGATGGAGTATGGAATTTGGTTTGCACCAGTGAAATATGTTTCTGAAGGGCCTAGAAGGAAAATATAACCACGGAGGGTAGATTTTTAAAGAATTTTATGAAAATAGTTGGCATGGAAGATGTGAATTCAGTACCGGGAGTTCGGAATGCATTTACATATTCTCCAAGATATAAAAACTGGGCGAGGCTAAACAGAATTTATAACTGTTAGGAAGATGTGCATTTAATTGAAGGTCTTAAAAAGTACCCATTAACTATTTCAGATCATGTGACAATAATAACTAAAATAAAAATACTATGTAATGAGGTAAAAGTGAGACACACTGGCACTCTTCCACCTATCTGCTGAAAAGAGGAATTTAAAGAATGGGTTTTGAAATTCATTTAGAAGCTACTAGAGAAGATAGAAATGTCTTCTGAAAAATATAGCTAGGGAGTGGAATAAAATTTAAGTGGAGTTTAAAAGTAGGGTGGAAATAAAGGAAAGGGGAAATATAGCTGAGAAGTAATGAGAATTATTTAAAGGGACTGACATGTTAAAGTATTGCAAAATAGGGAAATCTCTCTGAACAAGAAAAGGAACAGCTGCAGAATTCTAAACAGAAAATAAGGGATTACATCAATCATGTGCATGAGTTTAGAAAGATTGCTGTTAAGCAACTGTTTTTATGATCATTTTAAAGCACAAAAACTTAGCTCTTTCCACTTTGTTGCCGGAATTGTTGTGCTGTCACAAAGCTTACTGAGCTTATAACAATGAAGATAATAAGAGATCCCGTTGAAGTATTAGAAATATTTCAAAAACTTATATAAACCAGAGAAATATGGATATCAAGAAAAAGTACAAATGGAAATACTTATGGAAGAATTAAATATGCAAAGGTTAGAGGTAGATGAGGCTCAGTTACTAACAGGATAGGAAGAGTTGAGGTAAAAATGGCTACTTATAACCAGTCTACAGGAAAGTCCCCAGAAATGGACAGTATTCTTGTGGAAGTTTGGAAGCTAAGAGGGAAAACTGATAAAGATCTAGAAGGTTTTGTTTAACAGTATTTTAGAAGGAGGAGAAGTACCAGCATCCTGGAAGAAGGCGGTGGTAATGGTAGTACCTTAAGAGGGTAAAGATTAATCAGATCCAGCTTCATACAGGCACATTTCAATACTAAACCATGATTATTAAGTGTTTGTCTGTAATGGTTAAAAGAATGGCAAAGGTGATACCAAAATTGATAGATATGGATCAGTATGGATTTGTAGAGGGGAGATAAATATTTGATAGTATTAACAGAACATTGATGATCCAGAGGGAAACAGAATGTAAGAAAATACCACTGTTATTGGTGGGTCTTGATGCAGAGAAAGCATTTGACAGAGTAGACTGACACTTCATGAGCAGGGCAATGGAAGCATTTGCTTTCCCTGATACAATTATAAGGTTGATTAGGAGTATGTATCAGGAAAGGGAGGTGAAAATTGAAGTGGGTGGGGTCTTCTCTGATAACTTCTGCTTGATTAGAGGAATGAGGCAGGGTTGTCTGCTTTCCCCTTTGTTGTTTGCATTATAGTTAGAACCATTGGCAAAGAAAATAAGGGACTCAGAAATTCAAGGATATAATTGGTATTGTAGTCAGTAAAAGCTGGCTCTATTTGCAGATGATATTATTTTGTACATGACAAAACCAGAAAGGCACATTACAGTGTTGTGGAACATTTTAAGACAGCTTTAGATCTTCTCAGGATTCAAAGTGAATCAAACTAAAACAAAGGCAGTAGTGGTAAATTATATGCCACACAAGAATTGGTCCAATAATATCCATATTTATTTGGAAATGATAAAATGACATATTTAGGAGTATGGATTAGAAGTGACTCTGTTGTAGCAGCTAAGGATATGTGGAAAGAGACTAAACAGAAGATTATACAAAAGAAACTGGAAGCTTTGTTATATGGATATGGATACTAAGATACAAGCAGTTAAGATGTTTTTAGTCCCTTTAGTCTTGTACCCAGGTCAGGCATATTTTTATCAACCAGAGGAGAAGCTTTGCATAGCAATTAAAAAAGAGTTGAGGGATTTTATCTGGGAAGGGACGACAGCAAGGGTCAAGTGGGATAAGGTGATTCTTCCAATAGAACAAGGCAGACTAGGATTACCCAATTTGAGGGAGTATTTTAGAGCAACACAATTAAAGTTCTTATACATAGCACAAGCAAAAAAACTATAATTCAAAGTGGAAAGGAATGATGATGATATGGGGGGGCTCAAGAAATAGGGAGAGCTTGGGATTTGGAATACAAACTCTCATAGAGAACAACAACAACCATACAGAGTATTATATTCATAAAATAGCAGGGAGTATTCTAAGAACTAAACCAGCATGAGAATGGAGAAAAAAGATCCTGCTGATAGGGTTGACTGTGGTTAGGGATACATATAATAGCAAGAGGAGGCTGGAATTTATTGAAGAAAACTGATAAAGGAACCAAGGTATTGGGGGCAAATAACTAGAAAGGTAATAAAATTGGAAGATGCCAAGAATTTATATGGACTGCAGGTTAGAGATTCAGAGTATAGGCAAAGATAAATAAATGGGGTTGTTCTAAATGAAAGACCAGCACTAGTAGAGTTTTTAATAGAATCTAGAATAGAAGCTGCCATTAAAAAAGGAATAATTAGTAGAGCTTATAAAATTTTGCATGGTAATTATAAGAAGCAGTCAGAGGAGCTTAGAAAGGATTGGGAAGAGAGCCTGGATAAGAAATTCACAAAGAGAAAGGGGGATATATGTACATCTCCCAAATATGCAACAAAGTCTAGAAGATTTAGGATTTTTGCCTGGAAGTGTTTACATAGGTATTTTTATACCCAAAGTACACTCCAAAGAATTTTTTCTCAGGTGGATAGCAAATATTGGAGGTGTGACCGTCAAAAAAGAGGTGGCTGGGAACATATTTTTTTGGGAGTGTAATGAGGTGGCAGACTTTAGGGATTCCCTGTGAACTGCTCTGTCATAGATGCTGGGTGAGCAGATTGGGTTGACTAGGGAGATGATTTTTTTGAGGTATAATACAGAATCGGAATTGCTTAGACATAATAAACCCTTGCTGAGTCTAATTATGGTGGCTGCCAGAAACTCCGTTACTAGAAAATGGAAATCAAAGTCTAGACCGACTTTACTAGAAGTAGTGAATACAGTAACAGAGATAAAACAACTGGAATTGGTAACTTTAGAAAAGGAACGGAGTAAACTACATAGAAAAAAATGGGAATTGTGGGAACAATATATGCAGAGAAGGAATGAGGTTTAAGAGGCAGGATTTGAATGAGCCATATAATGCTTAACTGACATGACTGGCTAGATTATAAGTGATGTATAATGTTGCAACTACAGTTGTTTCAATGGTGTCTGTGATGTAGAATGTTTGCAACTAAAGTGGTGTCAGTTGTTTGGTTTTCATTTATGTAAATGTAAGATTGCCTATGTTATATGTGATAATTTAATAAAGATGCTTATTGAAAAAACCCTTCCTGAAAATTTTAAAACTGACATTTTAAATTCTGTGTTAGACAAGGAAGTTCTGTTTGACCCTTCTCTAGCTGATGTGCTAACGAAATGTGGTGAAAGGGGAAAGTTGATTCAAGGAGTGACTCAAATATGTTCACCATCCTTTTTAAAGCAAATAAAAAAAATCCTTTTCTCCTCAGCTTCCTTTTCAAGTAAGCAATTTAAGGAACAAGAAGCCACTGAACAGCAGTTTAAAAAGCAGTGGCAAGCAGGCTCCAAAAAGAAGGCAAAAACCTCTAAAATCAAAGACGTTCCTCTCTGTCATCATAACAGTGTACTTCTTCAGGCCTCACTTCTTACCCTGGCAACCACTCTATATCCTTGAGGTTTCATTGTCCCTTGTGGTACCAGACTGTGACAGACAAATGAGTTTTGAGTCGAGTGCAGTAGGGTACATTTGGCAATAGAAATCCTTCTCCCTGTTACAGGTGATCCCTCCTTGCTGTGTGAACCAAGTCTCCTTGTTTCTTACCATTCTGCATCAGATGCTTGCTTGAGGAGTAGTAGAACCAGTGCCACCCTCCTGTCAGATGGACCAGAAGCTTTTATGCAAGGACTTTACTGGTACCAAAGAAGGGGAGGATCTTGCAGGCCTGTGTTGGATTTTTCCTTTCTAAATATTTTGTCAAGATTGGTACTTGAATTTTTTAGTCTTGTAATCGCCTTGTAGAGGAGCAATTTAGGTAGGGAATGAGTTGTTTGTTGCATTACACTTGATGGTCCTTTTTACTGTGCTTTTACATTGAGAAGACTTAAGATCATCTGTCTTGTGGCAGAAGATGTTTGTCTTGTCTGAGCTGGGAGGCACTTCAGAGTGGAAACGAAACGAAAGAGTAGTCGTTTTATTGGCCAGTGGGCTCAGGAGTTAGATTTCACTTTCATTTCTGGTTCCGTAAAGTAGAATTGTTTGCACAGAGATGCTGACTGCACAGTGGTATTTGTCAGTGCCCTCAACAGGTGAAAGCATAGTTTAGCTATAAAACGAGTTTTAGGAATGTAACCTATAACTTATTGAAGCATTGCATGAAGTTCAGCTCAGAGCAACTAGCTTGCATGTCAGATAGGACTAATACTATGCCTTAAACTATCTAGTACCATTTCCTAGCACTATTCAACACTTGTCCCTAACCCCTAGAGACCACTCTAGGAGACCTTTGTAAAATCTAGTTCTTAAATCCTAACAACCCTTCCTAATATAGGTCTGGGCAACATGTATATGCAATTTCCCATAGCCTCCCTAGCCAGCTTGATAGATATTGGCATCTTGGGACAATATAGCAATTGTCTGCTATACACAGGCAGTCTTTTAATCCATTGATAAGACCAACTCCGTATGTGAAAGATGTACATACACCACTATCTTGGAGGCAAAAAAATCTCGCCTGCAAACAAGGTTGTCAAGAAGAAGACATTACATCCACCGCATATCTTCTGCTGAGGCACTAAAACTCAATCTCCTCAAACTTCAAAGACCTCCTAAGCCTGCAAACGGCAACATCTATCCTCTGCAATCTGTAAACCACACACCAAAAGCAACACTAAACACCACATGTAAGACTGTATTCAGTGGACCCCTGAAAACAAAGCCCATAAGGCAAGCAAACAATTTACCCGGGACTTTTGTCATAAGTGACTCCTTAGTACAACTCACCAGACTGGATAAGGAAATGATTACTGTCAGTTGTGTATTTGGAGCCAGGATCCACCAGGTTACACATGCACTTGCATCTTTGCACCACAGGTACCAGTATGATTCTATCAAAGTCCATGTGTGCGTAAATGACTTGAGACTAACCTTTCTGGACTATATGACGAGAGACATTATAGACCTCTCCGAATATATCGCAGACAGGTATGTGCCTTGCATTGAGCAGCCTTCTACTTTCACCAAGGATGATGCCACAGTATGAACAAAAAATGATTGACTTTAACAACTAGCTTACTTTCTGGTGTCAGTCCAGGGAGATTTAATATCTGTCAGCCTGGGAGGACATGGTCAACTGATCGTGTTATTTTGCCAATAATGGTCTGCACCTGTACCCCACTGTTGATTTTGGTTAAAACTTTATTCACCCCGTAGAGCCTTTTTAAGGAAATATCAAAGTGACAGTCTTACTGACGTAGCCAATAAATCCCAGAAGAATCCAAAGGTGTTACTGCTGAATGATAGGAGCCTTAACAAGAAATTCCAAACCCTCCAAGCTCTCCTCAGTCTGGAAAATGTAGACATCTGTGCCATTACCATACCAAGACATAGTTTAAATCTACAGAAAGTACTTTGGCATTGCAAGCCTACAGTGCCTTCCACACATTTAGACCATCATCCACACAGACGGGGACTAAAGGTGAAGGTGTCTCGATCTACATTAGCAACAAATACACCACATGGTAAGTCAAACAGGGTGATACCTTCGAGTTAATCCATGTGCAAATCACCTGGATTGAGTCCCTTACCATAACTTAACAATCTGTAAGATGCCATCTATGTCGCAAGAATACCACAACTCTTATCTAAGTCTGCTGGTGGCACACTCCTTCCATCTAAGCACTCTGTTTATGGGAGACTTTAATTACCCCTCTATAGACTGTGAAACGTACACTGGCTCCAACTTGCAGACTCCCCGATTCCTGGACTTTATTAACACAAATGCTCTTGGATCAGTTAGTGCACACTCTATCCATAGGTTCAGACTTACTGGACCTGTTCCTCACACCCTCCCCCCATGTCACCGCCTCACTGGTGAGGTCAGATCACAAAGTTTTCTCCTTCAAAATTAAAATTAACTTGGAAAACACAGCAAAACCTGTTAAAGTTAGGAGCTATTCTAAAGCAACCTACATCCTATTAAGCAGCAGTTTTGTCAAAATTCAGTGCCCTTCCTAACCCTGATCTCACAACAGTGTACACAGAATTTTTCAGAATTACTGTACAGAGATGCAAATGGCTGCATACAGATTGCTGTACCTACCAGAGGTAAGCCCAAAACGAACCACATTGGTGGGCACCTAATCTTAACAGGTTATATAATAAAAGGAAAAATGTTATTGTCAAACTCGGAAAGAGCAACTCTTATAATGACGAGCATTCACTAATTAAACTAAATTGGAAATTATAAGGACTAATTAAATCCATAAAGGTCAGTTATGAGGTCGATATAGCCTCTGAGGCTAAAGACAACCACAAGACCTTCTACAGCTATGTCCGAAACCTCAGAGGTGACGCACAGCAGTGTGCTGAAGTGGTAGTAAATGGTAATACTGTCATTGAGCAGGGTGACATAGTAAACCAGATAGCTGATAAATTCAGCTCAGACTTCACCACCCCCACACCCCCTGAAATCCCTACTAGCATAACCTCCTAGCTATTAGCAGAAAGCAGGTTATGGTGGCTTGCTAAGGCCAAAAACAGTCTCAGTAGGGCCCAGCAGTATCTCATGCCATCTGCTGAATAGGCTGAAATGTGATCTGTCATGACCACTTGAGTCACTTTTCAACTATACCTTTAAAACAGGCTATGTACCAAGAGAATGGAGGATGGTAATGCTTATCCCCCTTCACAAGGTGGGATCATCAACTGACCCTGGTAACTACAGACCTAGTAGTCTAACTAGTCTAATATGCAAAGCCATGGAACAAATTATCATGAAAATGGTCAGCTAACACATTGGCAACCTACAGACACTGGACCCATCCCAGTTTGTTTTTTGCCAGGGAAAGGTCATGTCTAGTCAACCTGGTAGACTTTTTTTGAGAAGGTAACCAAGGCAATGGATGAAAGGAAAATGGTGCGTATCGCTACCTAGATTGACTAAGCATTCATTACAATACCCTACTGAGGTATTGTAGAAAACTCACTGAACTAGGCACATACCCATATGTAACTCAGTGGATTGCCAGGTGGCTCAGAGATAGGACCCAAGAAGTAAGGATTGACAGGGGCACCTCCACTAAGAGGGAGGTCAGCAGCTGAGTACCATAGAGCTCCATGCTGGACCCAGTTTTATTTGGCTTTGGCTTCTACTTCTGGCTCCCCAAGTTCGCAGATGACTGCAGATTGGGAGCTGTTATTAATTCCCTCCATGACACATACATCCTTCAAGAAGGTCTATTGCACACACATTATTGGTGTCAGAGACACATTAAACTCTATGCAAGGAAGTGTGTTATAGTGCCTCTTAGGAAAACCTCAGCCCAAGCAAATTACTCCATTGAAAAAACTCCCTAAGAGCTGAACCAGTGGTTAGAGATCTGGGAACATACATAGACAGTAATCTGGCCTTTGATCAGCACATAGCCAGGGTATAAGAAAATTATTCTACTTTGCCCAACTTATAAGTAAGGGTGTGGCATCGAGGTCCAAGGAAGTTATAGTACCTTTCTACGTGGCCCTTATCAGACCCTTCAGCATGTACCTGACTAGCTATATGCAGCACTTGGAATAGCTACAGAGGTCCCTCACCAAGAGAATCCAGGGTATTAACATATTGTCTGATACAGATCACCTTAGAGCCCTGAATGTACTCTGTCCTACAAGTTGTTGAGAAGCTGTCTGTGCTTAGCATATTATAAGACATCCTTTAATCCAGCAGTGATGGTGCTTTTGTATATCTGCAAAATGAACAGCACCAGATACACTAGATCCAGGGATTTAAACTTTGCTTGCAACATAAATAGAGCATGCTAGCGAGATAGACGTGTCTCAAAAGATCCTCATGCTGTGGAATAGGTTCCCCATCCATGTGAAGCAGAGTTCATCCCTCACCGTATTCAATGACCATTAGATGGGAAATTGTTCACCTCTATAGACGGAGGCCAACAATAAACATTCTGTAACATATACCACCACAACTTTTTGACAACCTCCCCGAACTAATATAAACCCTCCAATTTAGACACATTACAAGGGGACACAGCTGGATTGGGTTTCATGGCTAGGTTCATAAAAGCCCTGGTGCTCGTTAGCCTAGTATATGTGTATGAACCTATGAAAATACTTTCCTTTCATTCCCTTTTACCTCTAGTCCCTTCCCTAGCTTTCATGATAAAGCTAAACTTAAAGATGTTTGTTATCACATTCCTATTGCCAAGCTGTTCAGACATTTTTAAAGATTTTCTGTGTCTGTTACTTTATCAGTTGTTAGTCTTACCCTTTGGACTTTCCCCTGCTTCAGCAATATTCAGAAAGAGTCTGGCTCCAGTATTTGCTTATTGCATTCGTGTCATACACATTTTCCGTATTTAGATAATTGTCTTACCTTTGCCAGCTCTTGCTCCAGCTTTCACGAGTCTTTTAAAAGCAACTGTTTAGAATCTCATACTCAGTCTGGGTTTTTAAATCAGCTTACAAAATTTTCTATCATCCCTACTCACAGAATTGTATTCCTGGAATATCTGATAGATTCTGCCCTTTCTCCAGACAAGGTAAAAATATTGCAACAGTTCTTTTTGAGTTTCTCTACTCAAAGCCAGTAATCTGCAAGGGAAATTCTCAGAATACTGTGGAACATGACATCAGTGATTCTCATGTTTCCGCTGGCCAGCCTCCACATGAGGAGAGATTCACTGGTAACTCACTTTTAAGATCCGTGTTTTAGAATTTGTAAGGAGGGTGATTCTTTGGTGGGTAGACCAGATCTCTTGCAGTTCAGGCCTCTTGTTCTGATTACTCTCCGGTCTATCATTACAGATGCTTCAGATCTGGCTTGGAGAGGGATCTCCAAAGGAGTCAAAGTGTAAGGTCTGTGGAACCCTCATGAATGACAGAAGCACATAAATGTTAGATAAATGTTGGCAGTGATCATTGCTTGAAAGCTGCAAATCATCTCTGATCTCCAGGATGTCTAAAAGAAGTTTACACAGATGACACCACAGTGATGTGATTTACAAACATATGGGGGGGGGCTGCCAGATTGTATCCTCATTGCAGAATTGCTGCCGTATTCTGGGAAATAGCAATATATTTTAGTGTGACTCTTCAGGCTTCCTGCATTCTTTCAGTACAAAATGTAATTGCAGACAAGCTAAGCAGGACCATCCTTGAAAAGAAAGAGCTGGAATGGCAAATTCACCTTAACGCCTGCAACCTGCCTAGTCCCATTTCTGCTTGTTTAGGTAAAAGCATTCTTCATCTTAGGAAACTGGACCACAATTTTTTTTATTAATGGTTTTGACAGGACATGTTTGCACCTTACTTCACTTTTTGTGTACTTTTTTGCCTGTATTTTTTAATGTTTCTGCTTGCTGTTTGTTCTGCTACAACATATACGGTCATAGGTGTGTACTAGACTAATGGCCCTGGAGCCTTTACAAGCCTAGCCCATAGGATTAACCTGGCATCGTGCCACCAAACCCTAGTTTCCAGTGTCTCTGTCGAGTAGAGCCACTGGAGTGATCCCCAGGTTGAATTTTTCTATTTCCCATCCACTCATCAAGGTTTCTGTTGAAGAGGGCCAGTGAGGTGCTCTGTTTGTTTGACATGTATGGGAAGTCTATTCCATAGCATGGTCAGTCTCTGGGTTATGAACCTGTCCCTCCAGCACGTTCTGTTGATTGTGATAATGAAGAGGACGTCTCTGGAGCTTGTGGGAGGGATTGGGATTTCTTTAGATGTAGCATTTCTAACAGCTGGGTCAGACATGGCTTAGTAAGTCAAGCAGAGATTGCCTCTAAGTAGGTTATATGAGACAGAGAATAGTTGGAGTTTTTTTGAGTCTGTCCATGTAGAACAAGTTTTAAGGCCTGTGATCCTCTTTGTGAGGTACTTTTGTGGCCTGTGCAGTTGTTGCAGGCGTCTAATGAGGTACATGCCAAGTGGGGCATTGTACTCTATGATTGGCCTAATGATGGAAGAGTAGAGGGAGACAACGACCTCCTTCTTTCTGGATGCAAAACCCTTAGTAATGAGATGTGCCACATAGAAGGACTTTCTGACAACAGTGGCAGTGTGGTGGTCAAAAAAGAGGTTGCTGTCAACCTGTGTTCCCAGATCTCTTATAATGCCTTCTGTGTTCAGTGGATTACCATCAATGTGGTAATTCATGGGAGCTGGGTTTTTCCCCAGAGGGGATGACTACACATTTTCTGGCATTGAGCTTAAGGTCATGGTTCTGACACCAGTCGTTGGTCTCCATGAAGCCTTTCTGTAGGATGTCATCATCACTTGGGGAGTTAATAATGGCTCCCAACTTGGAATTGTCTGCGAACCTGGTCAGCCAGAGTCCATTTGTGTTGGACTGGATTGAGAAGTAGATACCAAACAGAAGAGGACCCAGGACCAATCCCTGTGGGACTCCACTCGTGACTGGTTGGCAGTCTGACTTGGAGTCAGCTACTTTAACACTGTGGGTTATGTCTGTGAGCCAGTTTGCAACCCACCTAGTGATATAGGGGTTGATGCCTAGCTTAGTGAGTTTTTCTATGTTTCCTGAGTGGGGAATTGTATCAAAGACCTTGGCCAGATCAAGGTAGGCTGTATGATCCACTTTGCCTTCATCCACAGCTCTGGTGACTGACTCAAAGAAGTCAACTAAGTTGAGCAGGCATGATCTACCCTTCACAAAACCAAACTGTGTGGGATCCAGGGTTTGGAGATTCCCTATATCCTTATTAGGTCCATGATGATACTTTTCATAGCTTTCCATATCAGACTTGTCAGGCTAATGGGGCAGTAGTTCCCAGGGTCTGTAGTCGCTCCTCCTTTGTGGAGAGGGATGACTATAGCAGTGCACCATTCGGTAGGGACAAAGCCTGAGGTGAGGCTGTGATTGAACAGTGCACACAGGTGAGTTGCCAGTTCACTCTGTAGTTCATGTAGAACACAGCCAGGGATAGTGTCAGGTCCCATAGAAGCTGTATTCTTGGCCATGGACAGTGCTGTTTTAACCTGGACAGCAGTAATACTGGGTGCCTGGGAATTAACTGGTATTGTGATTGGTCCTTTGGAGTGGGAGAGAGGGATAAAGTTGGCACTGAATCTGTCAGCCAGTATATTGGCAATATCTGTTGGCTCAGTATAGGAGGTACCATTGTGCAGTGGCTCAGAACAAATCTGGGTATTGCCGTGGAGGTTCTTTACATAACTATAGAAGACCTTGTGGTTGTCTTTACTATCTGCTGCAATTCTGTTTTCATAGCTAGCTGTAGAGGATTTGATGAGGGATCTCAACTTTTTGTTGAGGCTGATAAGGGAGTTTTTCCAGTCTTGGGACTTTACTTTATTCCGCATCAGTTTCCTCCTTCTGTTGTAGAGTTTGTTTATGGCAGGGGGACCACTAGAATGGCTTCCTTTTTTTGGAGGAGATCATCTTGGTTCTATTGGGTATGGTGAGATCCATGCATTTATGTACGTGTTCGTACAGTGCATTGGTGTATGATTCAGCGGTCATGCAACTACTCTCTATTTGCATGAGTGTTGTGAAGTTGGCCACCTCTGTTCTAAGGAGCCCAGAGTTAGCTTTTGAGAAGTTTTTCATGGTGGTTACCTTTGCGGGGGGGGGGGGGGGTGAGGTGGTTGGGAGGGATGTGGATTTCCACGTTGATTAGTTTGTGGTCTGATCTAACCAGGGAGGAGTTGACTATTGGTGTAGAGCAATGGTTTCCCATGTTAGTTATGACCAGGATAAGTATGTTGCTACCTCTAGTAAGATAAGAATGAGCTGGTCCAGGGCATTGGAATTAATGAATTCCAGGAAACATTGGGAAAGTGTATTGGTACAGGAGTAGTTACAGGAGTAGTTTTCCCAGTTAATTGAGGGGTAGTTGAAGTCGCCCAGTATGAGTGTGTTAGGTTACACCCTAATATACTCTAGGGTGCTTAGGAACACGGAGTGAGTGTCTTCAGACATGGCTGAGGACCTATAACGGGCAACAACCTGAATTGCTGTCTTACCCAATGTTAGCTGCACCTGAAGCATCTCTGATGTGTTATGTTGGGCTACCAGTCTGAAGGTGTGTGCATCCTTCATGAATTTGGAAACCCCACCACCTTTGGAGCTTTGGTCCAAGTTCTGGGTCCGAAAGGTGTGGAATGAGTTATAGCCTGGTAGTGCAGGGGTTCTTACTGATGCCTTGAACCAGGTCTCTGTTACAGCACAAATGTCGATGTTCTCCATTTTAAAGAGTGCTTTGAGCGAGTGCATTTTGAGATTTAGACTTCTAGCGTTGAGCAGCATGACCCTCAGATTGCATTTATTTGTAGCTGTTATGGTGGTAATTTGGTCTTTGGAACACCGCCTAAAAAAGGCACTATAGGGGTGGCAAGAGCCTTGGCCAGTATCCGGAAGCCCAGGGGTGACAGATGCAGGCCATCTCTGGCAAAGCATCGAGGTCTGCCAGTCATGTCATCCCAGGCAGACAGATACTGGATCCCCTTAGAATGACACCAGAAACTCAGCCAATTGTTGAAATCAGTCATTTTCTGCTTGTACTATGGTATCATTCTGGGTGATGGTAGTATGCTGCTCAGGACTAGGGTCGTACCCACCTGGGCTACATAATTCGAGAGCTCCTCCATGTCTCTCTACATGTAGTCCACGGAGGTACATCTCAGGTCATTCACACCCACATGTACAATGACAGAGTCATATTTGTACCTATTGTTGAGGAACCTGAGTGTGTGCATTATATGGCAGATCCTGGCACCTGGCAGGCAGCTGGTTGTTACTCTCTCCTTATTCACTCTAGTGAGTGGGACATTCGTGTGCCTCACTATCGAGTCAGCTATGACTAGTGTGCTGGGCCTACTGTTTTGCCTTAGGGGCTTTGGTTGAGTGGCACACTGTTTAAGAGAGTTATGTGTCTCGTGATTAGTGTTTTGTTGTGGTGGTCAAGTGTGTTTCTGCCTTGGAGGTCTCTGCTCTTTGGGTAGATTTTTATTGAGAGCCTCCACGAAGGTAGGTGTGTGGTTTGTGTTTTTTATATGAAGGTAATGCTGGTGTGTGTTCTGGAGGGTTATGTGTTCCATGTGGTGCAAGTGTTGACCTTCTCCTCTAAACTAGCTATTCTGGCTTTGGTTGGAGAGTGCATGGCTTCCAATTTGGATATATAAGTGCATCTTTCGCAAGTCTGAGTGTTGGGAGGTAAGAGGAGAGGGTTGTCGGTGTACATGAGGCAGTTGCTACATTGCCTCAGGATGCCCAAGTTTACCCGGTTAATAGGAGAAAGCGCAGGGAGCTGACCTTTAAACATGCCTGGAGAGGTGGGCATTAATAATAAGTACTGGAGCTGTTTCCTTGTAGAACGTTTAGTGCTGGTAGCACTTTTGTGTGCTACAATAATTGCTACAAGAAGTCTGGTATGGTAAAGTGCTAGACTAATAAGTTAGTAAAAGTGCAGGAGAGGAGAGAACTAGCAGATCTAAGGGAAAAATTGAAGAGCAGACATTGGCAGCTCTCCGAAGCTTACAAACAGTCCTGGATACAGCAAATCTGTATCTGGACTAGATTAGTTATAGAAAAGGCAGGAAACAAGCATATAATTATTATTATTTTTTTGTTACAGAAAAGATGCTAAAACAGCACTAAAAACAATGCAAGTGCAGTACAAGCTAGCACACTTGAGTGTGTAGCAATATTAAAGCAATTTATTCAAACTGTATTCTGAACTGAATTCAATTATTGTTTAATTCAACTCTGAACAGTTAAAAAGTACCAAAAAATATACTTATCAGCTGAGAACCACACTCAGTCAGAACACAAAATAAAGTGGAAAGGGAGAAAAGAGAAACAGAAGAAAATTCAAGGTTAAGGGCATAAGTGGGGATGGCCTACTCAAATGTTCTCTCTCTAATAGGTGGAATGAGCTAATGACCCAAGATTGGGATAGAGCTGAACAGATGGGACTGGTAGGAATGTCTGAAATCAAAATATGATCTCACTGTACTCTGTTGAGTGAGCAAATGAGATGGACCCAGGAGGAGTGTTCAAGCACAAATTTACAGGAAAGGCGGGCAGTTCCAAAGCCAGCAAAAAACTTAACTGCAGAGAGAAGAGAGAGATCACAATATTCAGTGAAGCAAATAAATAAAGAGAAAAATAAAATGTAGTACTATCTTCAACACAATATTCAATGAAACAAATAAATAGAAAAATAAAATACAGTACTATCTTATAACACTGCAAGTTTGTACTTATCTCAGCTTGCAATAAAGTTGATGTAGGTATACAACAGCTAACCAAACAGCTCAAATATTCAGCTGTTCAGCAGAAATCACATGACTATACATATACACATGCATAGTCATTTGCATTTTTCCACACACTTTATTGAATGTATTTTTCCTGTTTTTAGTGTATGATTGTTTTTATGGATGATCACTTTTAAGCCCTATGGGTGAAAGCGCTTTTATTTGCATTTGTTTTTATTACACATTGCAGTTTTTATTTTGATTATTTATCAGTGATGTTTCTTTGTATCACATCTTTTCCAAGGTTGCTATAGATGATTCATGTGCCTGTTGTTAAACGCACATGCACTTGTGTGTGCACACACACACACACATACACATACACACACACACATACACACACACACCTACACCTTTCTTCACTTCAGTTCTCTGATTTTTATTTTTTCTGTTTTTTTATATATATATATATATATATATATATATATTTTTTTTTTTTATCACTCTTTTTGAAAGGATCTTGTTGTCACCTTGGTGCTAAATAGCCTATGGTGAAGAGAATTTATGATGTCATGTCTGTCTGGAGACAGACTAGGAATTAATTACTAGTTCTGCAATTCACTTTATTTGGACTTTGTTTTATTAGTATGCTTTATTTTTCTTACATTAGTTTGGATTGTAAAAAAGTACTCGTTTTAAATCAGGCTAACTTTCAGTTGTAATCTAGACTTATTACTAGGTGTGAAATTGTCAGCTGTAATTTATGATGCTTTGTGCTTGTTATGGGTTAAAGCTGCTACTGAAAAAAATTGATCTGATGAAGTCCACTTGGTGAACAAAAGTGATTATCATGAATTAAAGCTGAGT
The DNA here is from genome assembly GCF_019279795.1 of Protopterus annectens. NCBI lineage: Eukaryota > Metazoa > Chordata > Ceratodontiformes > Protopteridae > Protopterus > Protopterus annectens. The sequence continues at coordinate 702,460,378 of NC_056727.1, read as the reverse complement.
TATTCCAGTGACTAAGCCTGTTGGAGTTTGTTTCTTCATTACCTTCATAGAAGAAGAATTAACATTTGAAGTTTCAGACTGTTAATTACCATTGCTTAATATTGTAATGTACAAGTGTTTTTATTTTTCATTTTTCACAAATAGCAAGAAAGTGAGGTCAATCCTCTATCTTAACGCCGGCGACAGCTATCTCCTCGCACCTCTGTTGTGTTTTTTTTTAATTTCTTCATTTTGGCAACACCTTTGCCATTCTTCTTTAGTCATTCTAGACATAAACACTTTAAGATCATGATTTAAAATTGAAATGGACCATTATATAGCTGGATCCGATCGGTCTTTGCTATCTAAAGATTTTGCAGCCACCACAGCTTTTTTCCAGGATGTTGGTGGTACCCCTCCTTTTAAAATACTGCTAAACAAAACCTTCCAGGTCTTTATCACTTTCTTCCCCACTATCTTCCAAACCTCTGTTGGAATACACTCTATTCCTGGAGACCTTCCTGCAGACTGCTTATACATCTAATACCTCTACAGGGTCTCTGATTATTTTTCTTGCTATATGCTTTTTAAGGCTGGTAACAACCCTTTCTACTTTCTGTTGCTTAAGTTGTTGTGCTAAAAGTTTTTGTCCTGTGGAGTTTTTATCAAAAACAGTTGCTTAACAGTCTTTCTAAGCTCATACATATTATCCAGGTACTCCCTTATTTTCTTGGCACTCTGCAGTTGCATCTGTTCTTGTTTTGTGTGATTCCCCTTATTCTGCAATACTTTAATCTTTGTCATCCCCTCTAAATAATTTTTGTTAATTCTTAACCATGTTTCTTTTATTTCTACCCGATTTTTGAACTCCACTTTCATTTTATTTCACTGACTAGTTATACTTTCTTAAGCACTTGTTATCTTTCCTAATAATTCCCAAATAATTTCCACTATCGATTCCATAAATTCTTCTCTTTAACAGGTAGGCGGAGGACATGTCAGTGTCTCATTTTTACATCCTTACCCTACATTTTTAGTGATGTATGATCTGAAATAGTTATTGGATGTATGTCAGTGCTCTCAATGAATTGCACATTCCTGTGAAATACAATTTCTGTCTAGTCTATCCATTTATTGTATGTTGGTGAATGACATGTACATTCTATCCGAGTTTGTACAACTGAATTTATAATTTCCACACCAAATATTTTCATAAATTTCTTCATAAAGTTGGTGAATATGTACATTCTATCTGAGTTTCTACAACTGAAGTTATATCTTCCACAGGACATATATTCATAAAATTCTTAATAATCTACCCTCTTTTATTAGATTTTCCCTTCTAGCCTCCCCCGATAAGTACTTCCATTTCCATATTCCTTTGTCCCTGATATGCTGCTGAGTATTCATCCTGAAATCCTTTATCACATTCACATGCTCATTTATTTCCAAATGTGTCCTGTCACATTGCTGTTTGCAGTCTGCATTTCTTAGTATAATTCAGTGTTCTTTCCTTTTTGTCAATACCTGTGAGACCATTCACATTCCATGATAATATGGAAAGTGTCCGATTATGATAAAAAGTTATTATTCCCATCTGTTATATGTGACAGATTTTTAGATGTCTATTTCCGGCCTTTGTGATATGTGCATTCATTAATGTTTGTCAGGTTGATCTTTTATACAGTTGTTTCTTGTCCTCTGCATTTGAACATATGTCACATTTTTAAAGAATTTGTTTTACTGAAACCCTCAAAAAAACCCTCAGAACACCTCTATAACCTATTAACTTAATAAAACCTACAAAACTATGTACATCTTCACATAATGAAGCTTAATCCACCTAGTGGGAACAGTTGCCCTAAATCGATAGCTCTTGTGCCTGGTGTACAGTGAGTAATCATTTTCCAAAAATTCTCTACTGTTTCCAACTTTTAGTACTTTGTCCTTCTGCTGCAGTTTTTTTCCCAGAATTGGCTCTTTCTGCTGTTAGTGTTGCATCGTTACTATTAGAAGTCTTGGCTGCTTTTTGACCTAAATTTAAGGTTATCCATGCTAAGACGCATGTTACTGTCTGTGCCCCTAAATAACACTAACTGCTGTCTGTTTCTTTAGCTTTATTCCACTCCAAGATGTGAAAAACAGGTTGCATGCTTTCAGAAAACAGTAACTTTTATCCTTAAAGAAACTAATGTGCTGTGTTCTTATTGCCCTGTAATCAGCTTGTCTCCATGGAAACATAAGAGAAAAAGGCAAAAAAATGTAGCCCTCAGCTGCAGGCTCATAAAGACATACTGAACATCTGTTGTTAAAGGAAAGCTTTTCATTACATTCTGTGTTCTCTTAATTACTTGTTTCCACTGAAAACTTGTATTGGTTTAAGCGGAGTCTTAATCCATACATTCACCTCTGCAAAAGTAAGAGAGAACATATCAGCTGTACATACAATGTGATCTTTATACTTTTACATCCAATCCCCTATGTCAATAACCCAATATTACAACCTGTTAACTTAATCATGCTTTTGTCCAGCCCTTTTCCCCCTTTTTGCATTGTAATGCCTATATTTCTCAATACTAGAAAACAAGGAACAAAAGAAATAAAAAAAGAAAGAAAAGGCGTGTTTAACGTTCACATAAAAAACTGAAACTACTTCATTGTGTAACATGTAATTTATATCATAAAACGTTTTGTAAAAAAACTGCTAAGAGCAGAAACTGTTTTACTTTCAGTTACCCTTTTCCTTCTTCCTTACTTCCCCTTAGTGTCTTTTCAGACATTAATGACATAAAGTGAGGCTAATGCTTTTCAGTCCTTCAGAAGTTTAACAGAGTTAACAAAAGTCCATTCTTTCCGCTTTATGTTGTGCAGCCATATTTCACAAATGTGATTGATCCTTTATAATCTTGCATTTATTCACTAATTTCCGTGTTGCTGGTCATCCTCCTGTTCATCTCTATCCCCAACTCCAGACTCTGGTTCAATTCCAAGATGCTCTCAGTTCTTGTAGTTAATTACTGTGCTTTTCGTTCAAGCATTTTCGTTTTGCACATTGGAAGAGTTTTCACTGGCAGTCTTTCTATGAGCTTTATTATCAGAAGAATGAAAAGCATAGTCTCCTTCTGCTTGATAGCTCACTTTTCATTGGACATATTTTGTATTTCCTCCTTAGCACATTCTGCATCAAATTGACCGTCCAATAAAAAATATTCTGAAGATAGCTATGGCAGCTTGAATCTCACACCTGCTTCTCAACATTCCATGATTGCTGAAATAAATTTACTCCTGTTCTGCCAGGTGTACAATAAGTAATCATTTTCTGCAAACACTCTTCTGTCTCCAGCTTTGTCCTTCTGCTGCAGTTTTGTCAGAATCTTCTCTTTCTCCTGATAGTATTGCATCTTTACTATTAGAGGTCTTGGCTGCTTTCTCACATTCCGGCTTGGAGCTTACACATGATGTGCCCTTTTAATTTACAATGCATGCCGTGGAGTACCAGTCCAGTTGCTTATTTATGCTTTCATAAAGTTAATAATCTGTTCCTTCCAGTTTCTGTGGTACAGCAGAACATCTCAGTTTTTTCCTATGTACTCTGTCCTCTAATTCTACCAGTTTTTGAAATGTCTCTTCTAGAGCAGTGTCATATTCAACAAACCTTCAGTGTTTGATTTATTTTAATCAGCTCTGAGCACATTTGACTAATTTTTCCTTTAGATTACTGGAAGTCATGTCTTGCACCAAAGCTGGAGCTTGAACTGTTTTTTGCTGAACAGCTGTAGGGTTTTTCTCTAAACTTATCCTTTGCTGGCATACAGGAAGTGCACTTACTAGCCGGAAACTGAAATTTACCCCAAAAAAGAAAAAAAAAACACTGGCCCTCTTTTCTAAATTTCTGTTTTCATACTGGAAGAGCTGAAATTAAGTTGGTACTGAGTGTGCAGCCATCTTGGAAATTTACCATTTAAAACTTGTGTATGACATAATAGTACTCAGAAGTGTTAGCTATGACCCCCCCCCCAATCACCATCATATTATGTAATCCAGCAATGCCTACTTGAAGGACTAGTTGTAAAAACTAACAGGAATGGTCCCAAGCCCAAGCCCTGATGTACACCTAATGTAACAGGTAGATAATCTGAATGAGTTCATTGTAAAGATGTGTATTAAATGTAACCAGAAAGGTAGTTATTGATCCAGTTTACCAAATATTTGTTAAATTATAATGCCTTTATGCCAGATTTATAGAATACTGAGAGAGGGTGTCAAGAGCTTTAGCCAAATCTAAAAACAGTACTCCAAATGGAAGCTCTGAATCTACTGCCAAAGTAATCTGGTATTAAAACCCAACCAGTTTAGTTGGTGTAAATTTACCCTGGCTAAAATCATATTAATATAAGTCATAATTGTCACCATGGTTGTTTAGATTCGATAAAAGATTTGGTAAGCATCTCTCAAAATGTCTGGAAAGTATCGAAGTCAAACTAATTGGCGTATTGGCAATATCTAGTGTATTACCCTTTTATAAACTGGGAAAATATTTCCATAATACAGGCACTTCATATCTGTTTAATGGTTTAATAAATATCAAGTAAAGAACTTGATTGATTTCATTCTGGATATCATATACAAGTACAGCTAGTATGAGGTCCGGTCCTATTGATTTTTTTCGTACTAGTCTTTTTTTTTTTTTTTTTTTTTCAAGCATCTGTGATCAGCTGTTCAGACAGACCGAAAGAAAAGGCTGAAAATACAGAAGAGAGAATATTGACATTGCTCATCTCCTTTAAACTTCTTTTATTCAGGGTGGCAAGCTCCCCCTGCATCCTCCCCAAATGGAGAGCAAGCCCCTCACACTCCTTGAACTTATGTATACCAACTCTTGAGATCATCATATCTAGGACAAAAGGCAATCTTCCTGTGAAATTGGACTTTGTGTATGTTAAGTCTGGATTTTCAGCCATTCGGTCTTCAATTTTGTAACTTGACAGTACAAGCCTTGAGATTTAATATGATTATTTAGAAAAATACATAATAAATAGTCTTACATCTTCCATATGATATAAGTAAAAAGTAGATTGTGTTTGTGAACAAAGGCATTTTATAGTTGACAAACTATTTTAATAATGCGATATACTAAACTGGCTGAATATGTGCTTCTTCACTGTGTAGAATGCTTCTGAAGTAATGAGCAGTATACCGATTCATATTGTATATGCAGGCATTAGTGTTTCATGCAGAGGGAGTAGGTGATAGCTATATTTTTTTTTGTGCCACTGACATGGTCTTTCTGCTATTCAAGACCGAACAGGAATAGGACATGATGAAGTGAGAAAACGGAAGGCCGAGGAGAAACTGGAAAGTATCAGAAAAAGGTTGCAGGAGAAAAAACAAGAGGAAGAAGAATTCAGGTATAATTATACTGCTTCAACCTAAAGGATTGTATAACTCTGGTTTGTGAGGAACAGTCAAATTGGATGTACTGTGAACTACAGTGTAGTAAGAGTGTGTGGAAACTGTATTGGTATTTCTAAACTACTGCGGATTTTTTTAATTTGCTCACAACAACTATGTGCTGTGACTCAGTGGTAGAGAAGTAAGAATGCAGCCATGTACTGTTTCCACAGTGCTTTGCTCCTTAGAGCAGAGGGTGTTACATTGTGTTGTTATGCTTCAAGACTAATAGAGGGTAACTGCTTTATACAGAAATGTCACTTTGGCATTGTACTTAAGAATATCAAGCGATGAAAGTGAGAAGTTAAGTCACTTAAATCGCAATGTAAAGAATTGCCTCAGTGTTAAAGGAAAAATAGAACAGTCACTTTCTGGTTGATCCTAAATTCATTGTTGCACTTAAGTTCCATAACAAAGATTTAAGAGGAAAAAAATCTCTTCGGCAGGCAACGATGAAGCATTTGTGTGACATGGAAAATACACCATACAGTTCTTATTTAATTGTAACTTTAGCAATCTATCACTAGTAATGACTACAATGTTAAGAAATCTACAAATTTTGAAAATATTGATGTGTACTTGCTAAGATTTCTTTCCTGAGAATTTAAGATTGCATAAGACAGTCATAAAGTAATTTTAAAAGTAAGTAGGATGAAGAAGAAAAAAGTTTATTCACTTGGAATAACAGCTAACCAATTGCATAAGAAAAATAAAAGAATGTGTAGGTCAAGAGACCCTATTTCATGTGACACCTTTGGGCTTTCTTATTTTTCTTTTGGTCCCTCTGCAGATCATTAAAAGCTTTAGATTGAGCGGGATCTTGGTGTCAACTACGAATGAAAAAATTGTATGTTTTGAAGAGGCCAGAGACAAGCAGAATTGAAGATAACATTCAAGGCCTAATTACTGGAGCCATTTTTGTCAGGCTCACTAGAGCTTTTCGTCTTGTCACTTCTAGACTATCCCACTGAAATAGCACTAACAATGACACGCTGCTCTGGTTTAAAAACTATCTTAGAAGTGTGACCTCACAGTGAATTTCAACTCCTCAACCTCAGCAAAAAGGCATCCCCCGAGAATCTATTATAACGCCTTTTCTCTTTTCTGTTTTTATTAACACTGTCTCTTGACCTACTCCATCTTCATCACTGTATGCTGCTGACATGGTCCTATTCCACTCCAGTCATTCTCTGTCCCACTCCTTTCTTGAGCTCTAACTTCAGGCTGATTTTCATGTCCTTATTGAATGGGTAATGATAAACAATTATTGCTTAACTCCTCTAAAACAAAAACAATGCTTTTTGGTACTATGCAAAAACTCACTTCTATCTCCAGACATCTACAAATTATCAGTCATCTGACCAACACTATGGAAAACATCACTGTATTGAAATACCTAAGGATTTCGTTGGGACTCCTTTCTAAATTTCCATCCCTCTTGGACTATACACACACACACACACACACACACACACACACACACACACACACACATACATACATACATACATACATACATACATACACACACGAAAAAGTCAGCTCTCTCCTACTCTGGGCTAATAGGATCTTCTCTTTTCTTTCCAGCACTGTAGGAATGTTATAGGTAAAAGTAACCTATGGGCTCCAATAGAATATGGTCTCTCTGTTGTTGCACCCTCTGAACGAAATTAATCCATCATCCAAACCATCTCAAATACCATATGTAGATTCATCACTTTGTCCTCAAGAAATGAATACCATTGCAAAAGCTTTGAAAAATCTTACTGGCTACCTGTGAAATAATGTACTTGCCTCTCAGCTGTTATAACTTAAGAATGAGACCTTACCTTCTCTGGCCTCCAGAGTATTCAGGGATGCTCCAACATACAACTTTAGAAGCCTTTATTACTCAGATCCTTACCTCCAAACCCCCCAGATTACTTTTCTCAAAAATATTTTATTTCCTTTAAATTAGTATAACAGTGTAAATAAAACATTTTGAAGATTGAATTTAAAAATACATATTTCAATAAAAAGAAAACAAAAACTATTTACATCATGTATATATTGCCTGAGACTAAATGTATATAAGCACCACAAACTGTTTAAAGGTTAAAATGTCAAATAAGAAAACTGAAACTGATAAAAGTTAGCGAAGGAGAAGAAACCCAGGGAGAAGGCAGTTAAAGTTGAAGGCAAGGACTCAAAACAGGACAGGATCAAAGAAATATCAGGCTTGGAACTCCCGTAAGCAGTCTCCATATCTATCTTTAATTTCCAGACTGGATCCCAAGGTACCGAGGCTTTCAGAGCTGACCGTCTTTAGGCACCATACATCTGCTGCTCAGTCTGGGTTTCACTGACTTCAGTCAGTCCCACAATGCATTCTCCAGTACTTCAAGAGAGGATATTTTGCAGACCACCGTTGGTGGCATTGTCATCCCAGTCACTGAGAAATCTGACTGAGCAGGACATTGACAGAATGATGAGAAGGTTTCTCAGGATGCAGATATATCTCAGGATTCTGTCTTTACCATTCTCTGGAAGTGTAATAAGTGCAGGTCCATCTACTCCTCTACTGGTTAGCCCATTGGTGTCAGTACTTTTGCTTGAGCCAGTAACTCAAGTGACTTTGACCTTTGACAAGTTCCCTTCCTCTTTCGGGTCCATCATGTTTGGATCTGGAGGAGTCTCGGAGCTGAAGGTTTGGTGTTTGGGCTCAAGTGGAGGGTTCGACTCCAAAGCTTTTGGAGCTCTCTCTTCCACCCAGTGCTTCAGTGTTGGATAGCTCAGCACAGAGGTCCGCCTTGGGGTCAAGGCCTATTGACTCCAAAGTTTCCTTCCTGTCCAAGGATAGGAGGGTGCTGGAGGTGCCATTGCATCCTCAGCTTTTGTGGATTTTGAATGGGTCCTTTCAGTACTGAGGGAAAAGATGCTTTCACCCAGGATGGTGCAAACCAAACCCTGACTGGAATCAGCTTCTGCTTCATATCCTTCTGTCAGACAGGTACAGTCGATACTACAGGCTTCCCAGGCAACCTGCTTTAAGCTTCCAGTCTGATTCTGACCCTCTGATCCTCTCCCTCAGACATTTCATAAAAAACAGACATGCAAACAAAAGCACTTGGGACTCTACTCCTGAGTCCATCACTGAAGACACAGACTTGAATGAAGCTGAAGGCTTCCCAAAATCCCCCTCTGAGGATGTTACTTTCGTTGAGATCCTGGAATTGGTGAAACAGAGGGGGGGATCCACAGATGATCCTTCTCCAGAGGAGTCCATGTTCCTGGAAACCTTTGGGTCCAGCTCAACTTTATCCTGGTTGATGCTGCCTGTTTATCACTTGTTGATTTGATGGCTCAACAGGCATGAAAGAACCCTGACATGATGGAGCCTAGCCCTAAAAACAGAGATTGGACCCTACCTGCTCCTGCAGTCAGGGAACATTAGAGCAAAGGTCCTGTAGTGGATGTGATGGTTGAAGCGCCAGCCACATAGAAGGGATTGTCTGAATTCAGTTCCTCGGTCCATCCCCCTAATTTGGAATCTAGGGTATGGACCACTTTGGGAAATGGATATATGCTTCAGTAACCTTTGCACTCAGTACACTGAATTTACTTAGCTCATGTCCCTATTTGATGGGTCCAGCCTGTTTGGACCTAAAATAAATAAATGCTGATCATGAGTCAGCAAGATGGTAAGACTCTCTGCAGTAGGCATCCAGTTATCCACTCCCCAATGGTCTTACTCTAAGAAGCAACAGGCAGGGAAAAAGATGTGGTGCAGAAAATAAGAGTCCTTGCCAGGAAATTCCTGATAAAACCCTCATGGCAGAAGAGGAGGCAATAATAATAGAAGTTGCCCTAGAGGTATAGAGGTGGACCACATAACCAGAGTTTTCATGGACCCTTATCTGAAAAGCCCTTCCAGCACCCCTGAAGGGTTGCCTGAGGCAGTTGGAAGGGGGGGGCACATATGTCTGCATGCCTGAAGAAACATAACCACAGATTCATGGGTGCTAAACATAATATGCAGAGGTTATTTTAAACCATTTTCCCTTCCCCTTGTTAAATAAAAAAAGTTCCCGATGTTCCAAGTCAGTGGAAAAGTGCAGCAGCAGAAGTTTCCAAGCTGCTAGAAAAGTCATCCAAACAGTCCCCAAAGACCAGCTAGAATCTAGAGTCTACTCAAGGTTTATTTTATTTATTGTTTTAGTACCCAAGAAAACAGGTGACCTCAAGCCTATTCTGGGCCTGAGTCATTGGAATCAGTATGTCATGCAGACAAAATTCTGGATGGTCACACTTAGTCTATATTGCCCCTACAGAGGAAGGACTATTGGATGTGCACCATAGATCTCAAGGGCTCATACTCATGTGAAGATAGAAAAGCATTCAAGGAGATTTCTTCTTTTCTGGCTGGGAGCCGGTCATTATCCATTCAGAGCTCTGACATTGGTGAACACCTGTGGGGAGGCTGAGGGAAGACAAAGTTATGGCAGCAATAGCTGCACATTTTTACCTACTAAGGATCCAGGTTTTCCTATACCTCAACAATTGGCTTTTTACTGCTACAACCAAAAAAACCCTATTGCATCATTGGTACCTTCTGCTCCAACTGATGCAGGATCTAGGCATCATGGTTTGTCCGAACAAAAGCCAACTTACGCCATCTTAACAGATAGAGTTTATTGGATGCTACCTGAACACAAGCTCACAGATTGTCTGACTTCCAAGCTGCAGAGTGCTTTCCCTCTGCCTCATGGAAATTTAAGTTCTTCACCACCCCGCCTGCCAGCAAGGCTGATCCTTTGTCTATTAGGCCTAATGGCATCCACAGTTCTCATGGTCCCACTAGCTACTCTACATGAGAGTTCTTCAGTGGACATTAGCAGTACAGTGGTCACAGAGGTTTCAGCCACTTTACTCCAAAATAAGAATTACTCAAATTTGCAGGCTATCCTGGTGGATAATGTTGTCTTCTGTGGTAGACTGACATTCATTCCTTGTGGACCCACTTGTGGCAGTAGTGACAGAAGACACTTCCCTTCTAGGGTGGGGGTGTTGTGAAAGGAAGACGGTCCAGGGCACTTGGTGACATTTAGTGGTCGGCCTTCACATGAGTGTTTTGTAGATGAGCGGTCCTTCTAGCTTTGCAGGGCTTTCAGGACAGTCCTCCCCAGAAGTGTGATCCAAGTGCGGACAGACAATATGTCTGTAATCTGGTACATCAACAAACAAGAAGGAACCCATTCCAATCCCCTGTGCCATAAAGCCCTGAGAGTTTGGCAATGGGCTAGGTCTTCATGGCTCTTTCTAATGGCAAGGCATATCCTGGGATCATCCATTGTGCTGGCAGACTAGTTGAGCAGCTCTGTCTTAATGCCTAATGACTGGTCCCTCAATCCAACAGTGATAGCCATGATCTTCAGTCACAGGGGCCAATCTTGACATGATCTGTGTGTCCCATCTAAACCACAAGTGCACCAGTTAGTTTGCCCTGATCCCACCGCAGGGAAATTTACCAAGGGATGCTCTAGTCTACAGTTGAGTCCCAGGTCTCTTTTTTGACTTTCCCATATTGCCTTTAATGAATACGTTTTTACAGAATGCAAGAACGTGCAAAGCCAAGGTGATCCTCATTGCCCCTTTCTGGCCTCATCAGATATTCTTTCCCTTCCTGTGGCCTCTTGTAGTACATCCTGTATGGGAGCTGGATCAGTATCTGGACCTATTGACATACCAGTTTGGACTAATTCCACCAAACCAGAAAGCCATGAAATTAACCACTTGGGTCCTCCAAATCTAATGATCTGGAGTAGGGACTTCATTTGTCAGCAACCTGGGGGTCTTGGATCCGATATCGGATCGGAGCTGGCAACTATTTATACAGCTATGGATCCAAGCTCCTAGCTCCTCCCCTCACCCATAATCCCCTGCCAACCCCAATTGACCTCAGATCTAGTTTGCCGCTCTTAGAAGAGACAGCTGGATTTCAGAGCTCCTGGCGACTTTCAGATAAGTTTTAAGAAAAACTTGTTAAAATAAAAAATCTTTCTTTTCTTAAATAGTGTGTGTGTTTAGGATCCCCTTTTGTTAATTTTATTCTTTTTTAGTGTATTTCCTCCCCTCACTGGTCGTAGTGTGTGTGTGTGTGTGTTGCTTGTGTTTTTGGAGCCTGGTGTGTTTGTGTAGTTATTTCTTTTCTTGAAAAATGTCAGAGGCCCCAAAGCCCATTTTTTTAAGTGCACCGAGTGTGGATAAAAGCTTTCACCGGCGGATGGCCACACTCGGTGTGTTCAGTGCCTTGGGGGTTGAACACCTGTCCTCAGGATGCACAATTTGTGCAGGGTTCAACCCCAGGGCACTGAAAGAGCGGAGGTCGAAGTTGGTCCTGGTGGGACTTTTGCCCCCGGAGTCTGCTTCGGCCTCCGCTACTCCCGTGGCACCTCCCCAGCCTGTGGTGGTGGCCACACCTGCCCCCCTTCCTCCAGCCAGGATTCAAACTCGCACTAAAGCGCCGGAGGATAGGGAGGCCAGGAGGGAGAAACGGAGGGAGAAGCACCGCAAGCGGCGGGCCGAGGCCTCCGCTTCGGCCCCCCCAGCTAAGCGGGCTTCTCCCTCCACGGCTTCCAGGTCTCCTCCTCCTCCTCTGCTCCGATCACCTTGCTTCTCCCCGGGACCGGAGGAGGAGGAGACCCGATCTCCGTCGAGGTCATCGAGGCGGCACTGCAGGCCTGCCTCGGTGGCCTCGTCGAGATCCACCTACAGCCTGTCTGATGCAGACTTGGACCGGGTGATTGATGAGAAGGTTCATCCAGGCCCAGCTGCAGATGGGAGTGCTCCTGCCTCCCCCCCCTCCCTTCGGGGGGGAGCTCGACACCCTTTTTTGCTCAGATAGCTCCTTCTCCGACCTGCTTTCTGGGTTCGGAGCACTTGGAGCCGGCAGCGTTGGAGCCGGGGGTGGGTCGGCGCCGACAGTACTGGATACTTCGGATCCGACCCTACCCTCGAGTCTGTCGGTTTCATCGTCTGATCCGACCTCTCAGAGCCGTGGCCCGAGCTTCGGATCCGAGGGATTCAGTGTGCCTTCTGCTCCGTCCAGGTCGGAGCACACTGGTCCCTCGGATCCAACTGTCTCGGCGACGGTTCCGATCCCTTCATCGGATCCGAGTGGGAGTCGGCTCTCGGAGCCCAGGGGAGAGCAGCCCCCCCTCGGCCTTCGATGTAGTGGAGAGGGCTCTGTCGAACATCCAGACCCCCGGCCATTGTCTCGGCTCCGCCCTGCACTCCCTCTCTGCTGGGTCAGGCTTCCATCACCTGGCCACAGGGACAGCCTGCTTCGATGTCCCAGGTTGTTCCTTTGGAACAGGACATTGCTGGCGAGACCTCCTCGGACAGCCCCCCCGAGGAAGTGCATTGCAAGCATAAGTGTAAGAGGAGACACTTGGACTCCCCCGAGTCCTTAACAGAGGACACGGACTTGGATGAAGGGGAAGGCTCCCCAAGATCACCCCCTGAGGATGTCTCCTTTGGAGACATCATGGAAATGCTCAGGCTCAGGGGGGGGGTGGTCTGCCCCCAAGGCTTCCTCCGACGAGTCCGTGTTCCTTGAGGCATTCGAAGCAGGCCCGTCTACCTCTTGGGTGTCCCCTTCGGCCGACCCCCTGGTGGACCTTGTGACCAGCAGGGTGTGGAAGGAGCCGGACACTGTGGAGCCTATTCCCAAGCGCCCGGATAGGATTTTGAGCCCCCCCGCAGACCGGCCCCACTGGAGCAAGGGTCCCCCTGTAGATGCCATGTTGATGGTGACAGCCACTAAGATGGAACTAGCTCAGGAGAGCCCCTCGGTCCATCCTCCGAGCAAGGAGTCTCGCTTGATGGATCGCCTTGGGAAGTGGGTATTCAGTTCAGCGACCTTCTCAGTAAGGTCTCTGAACTACATGGCACATTTCATCAGGATGCAGCGCGATCTTATTAAAGAATACGCTGCTCCCCCCCCGGAGTCCATGTCGGGGGAGGACAAGCAATTGTACTCCACTCGTATGGCCACTCTGAGATCTGTTTCTAATACCACTATGCGGCTGTTGTCTCACGCAACTGAGGGAGACGCTAGAGCTAGCGGAGTGGGCCTAGTTATGAGACGCCAGGCCTGGCTCCAACATTGTGACTTCGCGGAGCCCTTTAAGGCGTCCTTTGCGAATGCCCCCTTTGATGGTTCTGCTTTGTTTGGCAAGACCGTTCGCGAGACACTTGTCCAGAGCGAGAAGGATGGGAAGACATTGTCTGCCATCGGAGTCCGCTTCTCTGCTCGCCAGAGGTCCTTTTCCAAGAACCAAAAGGGACAGAAGAAGATGTGGTTCCGGAAATCGCAACATTCCCAACCTGCTCCGGACAACCAGTCCTTCCATGGCAGAGGAGGACTGGGAGGACACCGTACTAGAGGCAGAGGGGCACCGAGAAATTTTGGGTCCAGAGAATCCTTCTCTGATCGGCCCACGCAACAGCCCTGAAGGGTTGCCCGACTGCTCCACTCTGGAGGCAGTCGGGGGGGCGCTTCTCGAGGCATCTGGCGGCATGGGAGTCCATTACGTCAGACCGCTGGGTGCTTTGGATTATATCCAGAGGTTACAAAATCCCTATGCTTCATGTTCCCAGACTCAAGAACCTCCCCGATGTACCACCCGATCAGAGGGAGGCTGCAGCCGTGGAAATCCAGCAGCTGCTAGAAAAAAGGGCCATCCAACCCGTCCCCCCAGACCAGCTCGGATTAGGGTTTTACTCCAGGTTCTTTCTGGTGCCAAAAAAGACGGGGGACCTGAGACCAATTCTAGACCTCTCCCTCTTGAACCTGTCGGTAACCAAGGAGAAATTCCGAATGGTCACTCTTCAATCCATTCTTCCCCTGTTGTGGGAGAATGACTGGATGTGCTCAATAGACCTCAAGGATGCGTACTACCACATCTTAATGGACAGACGATCCAGGAGGTTTCTCCACTTCCGGCTGGTAGCCAGCCACTATCAGTTCAGGGTCCTTCCCTTTGGCCTCACCACAGCCCCCAGGGTGTTCACCAAAGTTTTAGCAGTGATAGCGGCCCACCTGAGACTTCAGGGAATGCAGGTCTTCCCATACCTGGACGACTGGCTCCTGACCGCCCCAACAAGGCATCTACTCTGCTCAGCCAGAGATTTTTTTCTTCGCCTAGCCCCCCAGTTAGGCATCATGATCAATATGGACAAATCCTCCCTTGCTCCGACACAAGTGATAGACTTCATAGGGGCCAGGTTAGATACGAGAAGTCTACGAGCTTACCTCACTTCGGAACGACTACAGAATCTCAGTTTACATGTGCGGGCCATCCTCCAATCAGAAGCTCCACCCGCGGAATTGGTCCTGAGGGCACTTTGCTCTATGGCAGCGGCAATTACACTCCTTCCGTGCGCTCACCTAAACATGAGGGTACTACAGTGGACCCTTCAAGTACAATGGTCCTTCCAGCTTCTTCCTCTCAATCACCCTGTCTCCGTCAGCAAGGCTTGCAGGAGGGCCCTGTTATGGTGGCTTCATTCCCCAGACCTCCATACAGGTCGCCTCTTCTGCGCTCCACCTCCCCTCGTAACGGTGACCACGGACACTTCTCGCCTCGGGTGGGGAGGGCATTGCTCAGGCAGAACAGTCCAAGGCACTTGGAACGACTCAGAGACCTCCCTGCATATCAATGTTCTGGAGATGAGGGCAGTGCTGTTGGCGTTGCAAGCACTTCACAACCTTCTTCCTGTCGGAACTATTGTGATACAGACAGACAACATGTCAGTTGTCTGGTATATCAACAAACAGGGGGGAACCAGGTCTTATCCTCTCTGCCGAAAGGCCATGAGAGTGTGGGAATGGGTGATCTCCACCAACCGCTTTCTGATCGCAACGCACATTCCGGGACGGTCCAGCATTCTGGCGGACAAACTCAGCCACACTATTCTTTCCCCTTACGAGTGGTCTCTCAACTCCCGAGTAGCGAAGCAGATTTTTGCAAAATGGGGGCAACCCTGCTGCGATCTTTTTGCCTCTCCCTCATATACGAAATGCGACAACTTCTTCGCCCTGATTCCCCCACCAGAGGAAGCCCCGAGAGACTCTCTAGTGCATGCTTGGCCGCCCGGTCTACTTTATGCCTATCCTCTTCTACCCCTAATGCTAAAGATGTTACAGAAAGCCTCTCGGTTGGGGAGCAAGATGATCCTCATTGCCCCATTCTGGCCTTGACAAACTTGGTTCCCTTACCTGTGGTCTCACTTGGTGAATCCTCCCTGGATTCTGGATCCCAGCCCGGATCTGATCTCCCACCCATCAGGCTTACCGACCCCGAATCTGGACAACCTGAAGCTGACTGCTTGGCTTCTCCAGTTCCACTCTTAATTAGGACTCCCGGTATCTCCTCACCAGTCAAAGCCATCTTGGTGGCAGCGCATAAACCTTCCACCAGGAAGATTTACCGCAGTAAATGGAAGCGCTTCTCCATCTGGAACATCATAATTTGGATCCCTTCACTGCTCCGCTAACGTCCGTTTTGGACTTCCTTACCGGGATTTTTCAGCAAGGGGCTAGCTGTTCGACAGTCAAGGTACAATTGGCAGCCATCTCCCATTACCATATAGGACATGAGACAGGCCCTTTGATGTCAACTAAACTATGTAAAACCTTCCTCCAGGGTACTTTTCTGCTCAGGCCCCCTATCAAAGAAGCCATACCCCTTGGGACCTATCGCTAGTTCTTCAGGCCTTGACTGCTTCCCCCTTTGAACCAGCTGCCTCGGCTGATCTTAAATACCTGTCTTGGAAAACAGCATTCCTGGTAGCCATCACTTCTGCGAAAAGAGTTTGGGAACTTCAAGCTCTTTCCGTAAAACCCCTTTACTTGGTTTTTCATCAGGATAGAGTGTACCTCAGGACCAATCCATCCTTTCTACCTAAGGTGGCCTCAGAAACCAATATCAATCAGTCCATCAATCTTCCTGTTTTATTCTCTAATTATCAAAATAAAGGAGAATACAAGCTGCACTCGTTAGATGTGCACAGGCAGCTGCATGTCTATATTCATAAGACTGCTGGTCACAGACAATCTGATCAGCTGTTCATTTCCTTTGCCAAGTTCAATTTAGGTAAAGCCGTTTTGAAGGTCACCTTATCACACTGGATTTCCAATGTATTCTTCTAGCTTATGAGGCTTCTGGGAGGCCCGCACCTCAAAGGGTCCGTGCACACTCCACTCGCTCCATATCTACTTCTACTGCATTCAGATCTAGAGTCCTCTTGGATGATATTTGCTCGGCAGCCACTTGGGCCTCGTCTCATACCTTTATTAACCACTACAAACTGGACGTCACTTCCAGAGGGAGAGCATCCTTTGGCTCCGCAGTGCTCCGGAACATCCTTCCATGATGGCCGCCCAAGATTCAGGTAGCTGTCCCACAGGTTGCTGACAAATGAAGTCCCTACTCCAGATTAAGAAGTTATGTACTCACCATAACGTTCCATTTGAGTAGGTGGCTTAATTTGTCTGCAACCATCCCCCCCTCCTTCCCCCTGGCCTTCAGAAGAGTTAGATGGTGGTATTATTCCTGCCTTTTCCTGTTGGGATACCTTTTCAGGTATATAGGAGGGCAAACTTGATCTGAGGTCAACTGGGGTTGGCAGGGGATTATGGGTGAGGGGAGGAGCTAGAGCTCTGATCCATAGCTGTATAAATAGTTGCCGGCCCGGATCCGATATCGGATCCAAGACCCCCAGGTTGCAGACAAATGAAGCCACCTACTCAGATGGAACGTTATGGTGAGTACAATATCCAAACACACCCGTGGAGACAATAATTCAACTGCTGCAAAAAGATGGTAAAAGCAGGTTTAATTCCCAAACGAATCCTTTAGCACAGAGAAAAAACACAGTGGAGACAAGCGCTTTCGCCTGGACAATTCCAGGCTTTATCAAGTCAGAGTAAAAACAAACTGTGAAAGCACTACCTATATACCTGAATCACATGCTTAAATTGATTGTTAATTAAACAAAACAAGCTAGTAGAGAATAATTTAAAGACATATACCATTTCCTTTTAGCTTGTTACTAAAAGTCTATTGGGATGTAAATGTTTGTGTAAACCAAAATTGATTTCATATACAAATATATTAAACATATACTGTACAATAACACATTTTCTTAAAACATTACATTTAAAAACTTTTAAAAACAACATTTAAGCCTACGAGTATAGCATAAAAACTGTAATAGACAACGAAATGTTGTCTGTACACCAAACAACCAAACTATCAGCTACTGAATTTGTTGTATAAAATGTCAACCTATATTAAAAAATTGTGTGTGTTATAAGCTATAATCTGGCTCTTCTAAGTTTGAGAACTGGCCCTATGCTTAGCGTCTCATTCATGCCAGGTATACTGCTAGCATCAAGCCTAAGCTGCCAGATTAATTCCTTAAATTCCAGGGTGGATTCCCAGTCTCCACCCCTACTACTTGGATGAACTTGTTCAAGCACCATAAAAGCAAGTTTGAAATTAGGGCAACCATATGTTTAATATATTTGTATATGAAATCAATTTTGGTTTACACAAACATTTACATCCCAATAGACTTTTAGTAACAAGCTAAAAGGAAATGGTATATGTCTTTAAATTATTCTCTACTAGCTTGTTTTGTTTAATTAACAATCAATTTAAGCATGTGATTCAGGTATATAGGTAGTGCTTTCACAGTTTGTTTTTACTCTGACTTGATAAAGCCTGGAATTGTCCAGGCGAAAGCGCTTGTCTCCACTGTGTTTTTTCTCTGTGCTAAAGGATTCGTTTGGGAATTAAACCTGCTTTTACCATCTTTTTGCAGCAGTTGAATTATTGTCTCCACGGGTGTGTTTGGATATTGTTCTTAGTTGCTTCTCATTTTTCACACGTTATGGTGAGTACATAACTTCTTATTAGCCAAAGATGCCAGGCTTTCAGTTGTTCAGATCCTGTCAGCTTCCCAGAAACATGCCACTAATAAAATATACCATAGTAAATGGAATAGGTTTTCCATTTGCGCAGCATCCAATAGTCTATATCTCTTTTAATCTCCTGTTCCCTTTATGCTAGAATTTTATCAGAACTTTTTCAGAATGGGTCCAATTACTCAACTATCAGAGTTCAGTTGGCAGCCATCTTTAGCTTTCATATAGGCCAGGACAACTCATTTGTAGCCTCCTTGAGGATTTCTAATGCTTTCCTGAAGGGAACCTTTCTCCTTCAACCTATCAGAGACCTGGTCCCTCCTTGGGAAATTATTGTCATGTTACAAGCATTGACTCAGCCACAGTTTGAGCCAACAGCATCAGAGAATTTAAAGTTCCAGTCTTGGAAAACTGTTTTTCTGGTGACTGTCACTTCAGCTAAGTGGATATCAGAGATGCAAGCACTATCCCGCAAACAACTGTATTTGTTTTTTCATAAGGACAGGGTTTCAGTTAGAACTAATGCTTCCTTATTAAAGTGGCATAAACCTGGCAGTCTTTTTTTTTTTTTTTTTTTTGCGATTTTCAAATAAAGGTGAATCCATGCTTCATGTGCTGGATGCCCATCACCAGCTTAGGTTTTGTCTTTATAGAACTAAACCTTTCAGAAGGTCAGATGAAATGCTTGTGGCATTCTCTAAGTCAAAACTGGGTAAAGCAGTGGCTGAAATGACTCTGTCTAGGTGGTTATGTGATTGTATTTCATTAGTGTACAGTAAAAAGGGTTTGTCTCTACAATGTAAACCTAAAGCTCATTCCACAAGGGCAGTAGCAATCTCTACAGCATTTGCCTGTAGATTACTTATTGATGATAGCTGTGCAACAGCTACTTGGTCAACCGTTCATACGTTTGTATCCCATTATAGACTGGATGAACAGTCTAGATCATGTTCATCTTTTGGCTCCACCATCCTAAAGAATGTCCTTACTTGATACCGCCCTGCGTATATGCTTAAGAATCTGTCCCGTAGTTGAATTGGATGAAAACTGACAACACTGGATATGAAAGTTATGTACTTACCATAACATTAGATCCATGAAGTCTATTTTTTATCCAGTTCAGTATCTCTCCCACCTGCCGTATGCCAAATTGTCACAAGTAGAACTCCGATGACCAGTTGATTTTGGCATTCCCAATCTATGAGCTGTCATTACTGCCAGCATCTTACAGTTCTGCTACTTACATTGTGGAACTGGTCCTGAGTGAGGGTTGTGTCACTAGAGTATAGTTATAGTGATTTCCTGTTGGATATAATTTTTCAGGGAGCAAACTCGATCTGAAGCAGTAGGGTGGAGTTCAGGGAATTATGGACAGAGGAGGAGTTGGAGCCCTGGAACCAAAGAGCTTAGGATTTGGTGCCAAGGTCAAATCTGATCGGATCTGACAACCCATAGTTGAACCAGTAAAAAATCAGACAACAGGGCTCTAACATTTTGGTAAGTACATAACTTTCATTTTTCTTCATGTAGTACAGCTTTTGATTTATGGAAAAAAATGTCCTGCTCATGTCAGCCACTCTTTCAGAGAACAGGTTTGTAGTCCTCTAACCACTGTATATGGTGAGCTAGATATGCAAGCTGGCAAATTCACTTGAATTATACATAAACTGGTGTAAATAAATTTAATGTGAAGATGTTTATGAGCAGTGATTGTGACCCTTATTGTTGATAAGTTAAAATTATATTATAATTTTATTTTCTCTGTGGTAGCTTAGATCCTGTTAAGACTTGAAAGCAAACAATTCAGTATTACAGTGATACAAGCTTATGCTCCATATACAAATATAAAATAGGAGAAAGTCAACCAGTTTTATGAAGATCTAAAACACCGTCTGGAAATAACACCGCAAAGATAATTACATTCATCGTAGGGGATTAGAATGCTAAAGTTGGTAGTCAAAGAGTAATTGGGAAGTTTTGTCTGAGTATAAAGTAAAGTTGGACATAGACTAGTATAATTCTGCAAGCACTCTTTTTCAGTAGCTTAAGAGATGGCTTTACAAAAAGAAATCACCAATTGACTAATTCTGAAATCAGATAATAGATTATATACTTTACAGTAAGAGACGGAAGATGTAGATACTGTCAGAAAAAGCAAAACCTGGAGTTGACTGTGGCTTAGACTATCAACTTCTTATTAGTAAAGTTTAGAATTTGGTTATGCTAAGAAAAAGTCAGCTCCATTGGCATAGAGGGATAAAGTCCTGATTGTGACTCATTTGACTAGAGATTGATTTTGGGTTCCAGCACCTGATGAAGCTGGTTTGGGGGTGGAGAGAGGAGTGATCTGGCCTTGCAGGCTCATCCCTCATTAGAAGGAGGGTTTGGGAGCACATTCCTAGGGTGCATGTTACTGTAGTTGCATCTCTAGTGGAGAATGAAGAGGCATAGGGAGCACTGGCTTCAAAAGGTGCAAGGCTGTCCTGAGATATTAGTTCACTCACTGAAGGGTGTTACACATCCTTACTGACCCCCACTGTACACAGAGTCTTGAGCATGTTACTTGGCATGCACAGTGGGGTTTAGGGCTGCAAACTGGTAAAATTTCAATCCACCCCTAAAGGCGACCTCTTTGATGGCCCCTCTTTGGTGCTGTCACTCCCAGTGTACTGTAAAAGAATGAGTCAGTTTACTAAAGAGAATGTGATGGCAGTAACAAAAAAAAAAAAAGAAAGAAAGAAATCTAGATTAATCACCAGGTCAACTAAACACAAGCTCATAATCCAGATGTGTATATATTGGAGTTAAAGAACAGATTTGTGGGATTAGAGTTGGTGAATAGAGTGGCTGAAGAACTATGGACTGGAGTTTGTGATGTCCATGTGATGGAAAAAAAAATATTCCCAACATAAAGATGATTAGGAAAGCAAAATGTCTTTGTGGAGGCTTTAGAAGTAACTGCGAAAAGAGAGTAAAAAGCAATGGAAATAATGAAGGTATTTCAAACTGAATGCAGTTTCAGAAAATAACCGGAAGAGATAACGAGGCATATTTAAATGACAGTACTAAGAACTTGAACATAATGTAATGTTAAAAATCTCTTCAACAAGACTGGCAACATTAAAGGAAATTTCCAACTAAAAATGAACAAGGTAAGAGACGATGAGAGGGACCTAGGAGAAAATATTAATAAAAGGTGGCAAGAGTACAAGGAAGAATTGTGAAGAAAGACCCCAGTATAAATGATTAGTACAAAGGTACGTTCTGTTATCTAGAGACAGATATCCTAGAGTGTGAAGTATGAGGCTCCCCAAAAAGTTTTGCTGATAACAAGGCTGCAGAAAGTCATGGAATTCCAGATGAGTTATTTAAATTATTTCAAAAGGATGCTGTTACATTTAGTGTTGTATGGAATTTCCCAGCAATTCAAAAAGCTTGGCAATAGTACTTGGAATGGAAAATGTCAGTTTATATTCCAGACCCAAAATAAAGGGCAGAAATTCTACTTGTATGCCAGACCCCAACAGTATATTGAGTGAGAACTGCCAGATGTACAACTGGGCTTTATAGGGGACAGAGACGCAAGAGATCAAATTGCCAGCATCTGCTGAATAATAGAGAAAGTAAACGTTCCAGACAAATGTTTACTTTTGCTTTGAGGATGTGGATCGTAATAGCAAACTGTGGTAAGTCCAAAGAGAAATAAGGATACCAGCTCACCTTTTTTTGCTTCTTGAAGAATCTTTAGGCAGAACAATATGCAGCTGTAGATTACTTCTTTACTTTATCTACTGAATATATCCCGTGAAATGTTTGGGAAGAGAAATCAGATGCTGGAATCAAAAATACCAGGAGAAACCATAACAATCTCAGATATGTAGATCATGATACCCTGCTGACTAAAAGTAAGGAAGAGTAGAAGAGTTTGTTGATGAAGGTGAAAGTAGAATGTCCAAAAAGTGTCTGCTGCTCCATTTAAATGTCATTTAGTCCTGTCAGTTCTGAAAATATAGGTAGGCAAGCAGTGGAGGCAATGGCAGATTTTATTCCCTGAGCTCAAACTTTTCTGTGATAACAACTATGAAATTAAAAGATACTTCTTGGATGGAAAGCTATATTAAATCTGGATAGCATTTTAAGGAGTAAAGAAAACACATTGTTAACAGAGTTCCATTTAGCTAAATGGTGGTATTCCCAGTAATAACATATGGCTGTAAGAGTCTGAAATCAGTGCTTTTGAACTGTGATGCTAGAGAAAAGTTTTGAGAATTATATGGCCTGCCTGAAAATCAAACCAATCGGTACCTTATGAAAGTAAAAAAAACAGATTCTCAGTAGAAGATCTGATAAAAACTAAAACTCAAATACTTTGGCCTTATAATACAAAAATAGGATTCACTAAAGAAGACACTGGTGCAAGGCTCTGTGTTAGACTCACTCTTCCTGCTATTCATCTACTACTTAATAGTTGAGATACTTACACTTGAGCTCCTATAATATGCAGATGATGTTTTATTCCCCAAAGCTGAAAATTACATACTAAATTATAAGCACAAGTACAAGTGTTTCTAAATTATGCCACTGGTCTGTCAATAACAAATTTTTGATCAGTCAAAAAATAAATAGCACGTTTTTATTTCTATTTATTTCTACAGAAAATATTACCACAAATCTTACTTGAGGACATACAGGGTAATCTTATCCCTGATATGTCAGAATGCAAATACTTATGCATGGCACTTGACCCTTTGCTTACATTCACAACTCCATAGATAACATCACAAGTAGAGTTCTAACTCCATGCAAAAGGTTTTGGTACAAGATATCACACCTACTGTCTCCAGTGGAACTGTTTCAGAAAAAAAATGTTTTTGCCCCCAAGCTTGAATACTGCTTTTCCTTGCTAACACTATGCTCATCATATAATTGTCAAAGAATTTAAGATCTATTTAAATCAGTATAGGCCTGAATAAAGTATCAAAATTCAGGAAGATGTTTAAAGATGTGTATAATGTAATGCACTCTCTCAGGAAGCAGTAGCTGTCAGCATTCTGATGCAGGTTGCAATGGGAGAATGTGTACAGTTTTAAAAAGAGCCCCTGTGCAAGATAAAAATAAAGATTAGAAATGTGCTTTTTCTTCTGATAGTTTGCCCAAGACAAAAAATAGTAAAACATCAATAAGATATTGCTCAGACATACCCAGAGATTAAGAAGTGAGTAACAATGTTCTAATAAGTGAAGCCATAGCTATTATCCAAGCAACAAGAGTGATTGTCAAAACAATTGCTTGCCATGAACACCACTTCAGAATCCTTTTAAGAGAAATCCTCCATTCCTGCAATAGCTAATTGTTTGTGAAGTTTCACTGAGAGATGAACTCCATGAAAGTAAATTAAATCCTGTTAATGAGAAGGAAAATATGAGCACAGCCTGTGTAAGTTCTAATGCCCCACCACTGACCCACTAATCAAGGAACTTCAATCCTCACCACTAGCACCAGTGGGAGACATACATTGGGATGACGACAGGTACACACACAGTATTTCCAGATGCAGCTCTCTACATCAAGTGGAGTTTTCATTAAGAACACACAGAGACCACAGTCAGTGTGGGGCTGGTTTCTCCCTCTTTCTCCAGATCCCCACTAAGACTCTCCACTGGCACAGCTGTAGACTTGAGATCTCAGCTGAGTGGCCAAGCTAAGACATCCAGCACCCTTTCTGTCCAACCAGTGCTTTGTGTCCCTGCTCAAGAAGCTGACACACACTGTCTTAGAGATTTGTTTTGCACACACACACACACACACACACACACACACACACACACACCTGGTAGAGGCTGGCACAGGTTTACTAGCTATGCCCCTTCTGCCCAGACCATAAGGTAGTTATTGCTGCCACCAGCCAACTCTTATCAGCTACTTCAAGGCCCTTAACAAAGGGTGTCCTATCTTACTGTGTAATGTTGCTATTAATACAAATGGTAGTTTGACCAAGAGCAAGGTTGTTAGGAGTGGCCTATACAGTGTCACCAAATAAATATGCAAGTATTCTCAGAACTTAAAATGTCTCACAAATATCAGCAACAATGAAAGGTTTAAATATATTTAATAATAAATAATACAAGAACAAGAAAATACTCTGTATATAATCACAGTAACATTAGAGTTCAAAACCACAGGAAATATTTAAAGCAACATTGCAGGATAGTCTCAAATAAATAAAGAAAACATCTAAACTATACTTCACTAGATTCCTGACTGAATCTAAGAGAATTACTATACCCTTACTTCAGAGCAAGCAAAGCAGACGTGGTGAATGGGTATTCCAGCTGATGCTGTCAGGTCAAAGACAAAATACAAAATGTTCAGTCTCTCTGAGAGTTCTTGAATTAATATGCCAAATATTACTGCTGTGATAGCTTACAGAATGACTTCGCTTCTTGTTATTTTACTTTATCCCAGGTGAAAACCAACCACTGATGCAGCTGGTAGCATTTAGCATCTACCTGTTAAAATATATACACAAGGCTTTTTCTCAGATCTTTTCAGGTCCTGGAAGTCATAAAACAATAAAACACTTCCAAGACAACACAGAAAGCCTCTAGTTCTAGACATTGTGTCTGTTACTGCACTGAAACTGAAAGATAACATCATTTTATTATGTGGCAATAAAGTAATTTAATTTCAGCTGTTTTTCTGAAGTTAAGCTCTTGCGTTCCAGTTTCCATTGTTAAAATATATATATCTAAACAGTTATGCTAGTGCAGGTACAGTCCTGTTCTTCTCCAGTAAGATACACTACTTTTAAGCTCAGTACTGTGCAAGCCCTGTTCAGCACACACTTCTGTACCAGCAGTTTGATATACACATAACATACAGTTCTAATACATTTGCAACACAAGCATATGAATCATGTTGATAGTCACAAATGACATGGAGTTATTTACAAAATTCCAGATAGCTGTGCTAGCAGTATCTTCTTTTGTGACATAAGTGCTCAAGAAAATACTGTGGCTTTTACATATGTTGTCATATATGCAGCAGATGCAGCTTAGCGATCAGAATATGAATATGCAGCTAGCAACAGTTTTATCTCCAAAACTGCAAATTATTTGTGATGCATTAGTTGGGTTAGAAACAAAGTTGGCCAGTATTTCTCATTTACAGAAGCTTGTGTCTACTATGAACTACTTGGAATTAAAACAAACTGAAAAAGTAGGTGTAGAAAGATAAAAATGATGCTATGAGCTTTGACTGCAATACTTTGTAAAACAGACACTAAAAAGCTTGAAAAAAATTAAGCCTGTATATGCAAGCTAAATTGGTAGAATTTGAAGTAAGAGAAAGAAGGGAACATTTAAGGGTGCTAGGTGTACCAGAGGAATGGAATAGAAAGAAAGGCTTGGCTGCTACTCTGCAAGAATGTTCTATATCTAAAACATGATGAAAGAGACTCAACATATGAGTTGGAGTTCGGCAAATCAACCTAAACGAATATTCCACTCTAACTTTTAAAGAACCCAGCCCCATTATTATAAAATTTGCCATGAACATTGACAAAGAAAATACTCTAGCTGCAGCTATTTGTAAGAAAGTGATTTAGCTAGATGGAACAAGAATATCCAATGTTTCTGATATTCCTGGTGAATGGTCAATTAAAAACATTCTTCACTGATAGTTATACCATTTCAAGCCAATGAATTCATTAATTAACAGCAACTACTTCATTAGCTTAAAGCAACAGCAACAAACTACCATATGAGTCCCAGTTCTAAAAAACTGCAAATGTAACACACTAAAATAAATAAACTGTATGAATAACTGTTGTTACTCATAAAAAATATTAAAAATCTTATACCAAAGACATGTATTTATGTGTTAAACATACTATAAGTTCAAATAACAAGATGAAACTTTACCTATATATAATACATATATAATAGTGTGACGTATTTATAACAATGATATACTCATATACATATATCTACTATCTACTTTAGCTAATGAAGTAGTTGCTGTTAATTAATGAATTCATTGGCTTGAAAATGGTATAAATATCAGTGAAGAATGTTTTTAATTGATTCTGATGAAGTCTATGGTACAGTAGATGAAAGCACTAAATCTTGTGGAGTTCTAGACGTGAGTAAAAGACCATTCATTTTTAAAATAGATGGGTAGCCTGCTGTGGCTTTTGGAGTGCTTGGGAATCCTGTGCCTGGTGTTTTCCCTATTCCTTTTTACTACTCATTTTTTGCTGGTTGTAAGGGATAACACTAACAGAAAATTTTAACTTACCATTGTAAAGTAAGAAAAACCAAAACTTTCTGTTTGGTATTATCGTTTGGTTCTCAGTGGATGGAAGGTATGTTAAAAATATTTTTCATCTCTAACAATAAATATTGCTTTGGATTGTAGTATTCTAAGCATGACATTTATTGCTACATATGTATGTTCTATATTTAAAACATTAACAAAGTTTTGAAAATTTAATTTAGCTTCAGGGGTCGCATTTGATGATGAGTTGTGTGAATATGGCCTCTAAATATAAATGGATAAAAAAGTAGTTAACAAGTCCTGGCCCTGAAGGGGTTCCTGTTTTGATTAAGAAGTCTTGTTCAGATGTAATTAATAATGTGTATCTAGGTGTAAGAGATGGGGTGTTTCTCATATCTGTTTCTTTTGGAAATTAAATTATATCAATAGAGTCAATTTGTGCATCATTTCACGATTATTGGATTTTTTTTTAGATATTATAGTAAATGGCCTGCAATATCTACAAAATGTCGTACTGGGGGCTTTCATTGCTATACTGAATAGTGAACATGGTAGATCTGCTCCTCATCTGCTACTAAGTGTATCATGGAAAATTGCTCAAGTCTTTGGTTATGCAAGAAGACTTGTGTAATGCATGGAGAGATAAAATGGAATTAAGGCAATTGTTAGAGCAGAATTTGCATGATATCTGTGGAAGTATTGTTTTAACAAAAACTTCTGTTCTGATAAAACTGGTATGGAGTTGAAAGCACAATGAAATAAGCAGAATAATCAGAAATTAATAACAGAAATTTGCAACACAGATGGAAGTAAAGCTCATATTCATAATTAAATCATTATAGATATATTAGATTTACTTTTTGGGAATGTATAATTATTGTTAAAGCAAGGTCTGTTAGAACCTATGGAGAGGATTAAAGAGTCATACCCCTTTAATAAACCAGATGTGCCCTTATTGCAATGAATTATGTTAAATATGATATTCAGGAGTTTATGAAGAACTAAGGCTCAGGTCCAGACAGCTTTGCAACGGTGTCTTACGTATGTTTTAAAGAAGAAATTATCCTTCTCTTACACCGCATTAGTTGATTTTTAACTAAACTACTATGTGAGTAGGATGTTAAACACCCTGAATGAGGGTGTTACGTATACAGTTGCATCAGCATTTTCACTGTTGCAAACCAAATCCCATTCTCTACCTATAAGTACTTCCTTGCTGAAAGCTGATTATTTCTCCCAGAATTTTCTTGATCTCTATTTTAGCAGTTTTAGGTGGAGTATAAATACATGCCAGTGTAATCCTCCTCCCTAACCAGTAGCCCCTTAGTACTATGTATCTTCCATTATTATCTTTTTTTTCCCTGTTCTATCACTCTTGGAGCTCCTTTTGCAATTAATGTAAGTACTCCTCTTTTCCTTTGCCCCGGATATTCCACTGAATAACTATCCTGAAAACATTTCTTTATCAAATTCACATGTTCATTTCTTTCCAGGTGTGTCTCCTGCAGCATAGCTATTTGCACTCTACATTTTTAATATAGTTCACTACTCTTTCTTTTTTATATTTATCTGTAAGACCATTCAGATTGAAAGAGATTACAGAAAGCATAATTTTCTTATATAGTTATTTATATCTGCTTTTTTCTTAAATGTCTACTTCTAACTTTTATATTACATACATATACTGTTTGGCAGTGCTGTGGTAGCTTTGTCGCCTCCTAGTAAGATGTTGTCCTGTTCGATTCTCAGCTAGAGCGTCTTCTGTGTGGAGACATGCGTAAATGGGCATACCTTCATTGAAGGTTGTGTGTCAGGGCTGGCAACTCGGCACGTAAAAATCCACTGCCAATTACTAGTGGACCAAAGTTCCACTGTGGCGACCCCTAACTGGGAAAAGCCGAAAGACACAACAACATACTGTTCGGCAAATTGGTCTTTTTATACAGTTTTCTTGTCCTATCCATTTGCACCTATGCCACATCTTCCATTACTTTTTGTTTTTTAAAATCCATCAAACATAACAAAGCCCGCCTAAACCCCCTTAAATCCTGTTAACTTAGTAATAACACACAAGTCTATGTACATCTTCAACTATTGAAGATTTTGCTTCCTAATTAGAAAAAATATTCTAAGTTGATAGACACACAGACAGGCTAGACTTAACCAAAAAGAAAAGTTAATCATGCTAAGATGCATGGTACAGCCTGTGCTATTATAGGTTCATAGGTTCATAGGTTAGTACTAAGCTAACTGCCCTTGTGAGCCATTTTAAGCTTAGCCAGTTATCCCTTGTGAGACTCAAACCCTGCACCTTGTGTTTGTAAGGCAAACACCTTAACCATTAGGCCACCCTCCCAACCCTAGTAAGTGCTATTTGATTTTGTCTATCTTTATAGCTCTCCCAGCTGAGAAAACACTTTAATGCTTTCAGAAAACATTTTCTCCAAGCCATTTCTTTTTATCAAATTGACTTCTAGTGAAATGCTAACCAGATACAAAACTGCTGAGGGTACCTTGTTTTCCAGAAAAAAAGCCTTATAATATTCAGTATTCCTTCATTTACATACTTTATAATAAACGTGTTACAGGATAATGCCTAGGGTCTTAACCCAGTCATTTCCATATGTAAACATGGGAAAAAGCACACTGATTGTCATACTCTCTTAACCAGACCCTTCCTCTTTTTTTTTCCCAGTGCCTATGTGTCTTAAAACTGAACGAAGAAAAAGAGAGAAGGAAGAAATTATTAGGTGGGGTTTGGGTTTTCCAGTGGGAGCCATGTGTGTGTGTTTTAGTTATGTATGTATACCTTTAAGAAGTTAAACAAATGGAATTTCAGCAATTATTCTGTTAATTATTTAATATATTTAAATGGGAGGAAGAACACTTTATTTTTTAGTTCTGATGAAGTCCTGAATGGGAACAGGATGAAAGCGCTTAACTGTGTCATATGAGTAAACAAGTTTGAATTGTACAAATGGTGGCGGTGTACTTCTTTTGGTGAACTGGGTTATCTCATTGTACACCTTCAATGATAGATTATACATTCCACTTTATATGCTAAACTCGTTGGTGGCCTGTGTTCCTTTTACAAAGCCATGGAGACAGCTCTAGGTGTGTTGTGCTGATAGTTCATTTTTACTGAGGAGCTGCCAGACCCTTTGGTGTGTTTTACAGTTCTCTGCTTTGCCCTTTGGCCCCGGGGGTGCTCACCAGATGCCTCACTTCTTTGATTGCTTTGTGCAAGCTAAGGGATATCTAGGTTTTTCCCTACTTGTATGACCTCCTGTTTCAGACATACTCTCCAGAGATCTTGTTGCAAAATCTTCACTTCTCATTTTCCCTTCTGTAGACCCTGGGATTCACTATAAATATCAAAAACTCCTGTCTGACTTATTCTCAGGATCGTGTCTTTCTGGGGTGCAGGATCCAGACTGTTGTTATGCTGGCATCCCTGCCTCCTACCAGGACCCTAACTCTCATTTCCTTTTTTCAGTCCTTGCTTCCTTTCACCTCAGTAACAACAAGGGAATTTCTGAGAGGTCTGGGGTTCATGGCTTCCACTATTCCTATGCTCCCTTTTGCCGAACTCCACATGAGAAAACTTTATACTGGTTTCTAAAGTCCGTTTGGCTTCAGCATTCCCACCCCCTCAGTTTCTTAGTTTCTCTTCTTCCATGTCTCGAGCAGGAAATTCAGTGGTAGATTCAGCAGTTGACTCTCAGTCCAGGGCTCCCTTTTCATCCACCTTTTCCCTCTCAGGAGCTGTTCACAGAAACCTCAGATGTGAGATGGGGAGCAGCTTTTGTCTGTCTAAAGGTGCAAGGGGTTTGGTTGCCTCTTCAACAGAAAGATCACATCAACATCAAGGAGACTAGAGGTCTTCTGCTGGCTCTTTGAGGCCTTTCATTTTCTTTTCTGCCGAGGACCTGTCGAGGTATTTACAGACAATACCACAGTGAAGTGGTATGTCAGTAAACCCAAGGGGGGGGGGGGCAAGGTCTTATCATCTTTGTCTGTTTAGCTTTCCTAGCATGGGAACTGTCCTGTTCAAAGTGACTCTTCAGGCAGTATACATTCCTTCAGGGCAAAACATTGTGGCAGATGCTCTGAGTAGGTCAATAACTCATTCCTATGAATGGATGCTTCACAAGGATGTGTTTCTGGACATCATCCACCAGTGGGGCACTCCTCAAGTGGTCTTATTGCTTCCCCTCTGAACAGACCACTTTCTCTGTTTTGTGCCAGAGTCCCAGGTCCTCTGGTTTGGAAGGTGGACTCCCTCCCTTTTTTCTTGGAAGGGGATGTTTCTTTATGCTTTCCTTCCCCTTCCTGTCATTCCAAAAGTCCTGTTCAGAATTCAACAGGATGCTCCCAAAATCTTGTTGGCAACTCCCTTTTGACCGAAATAGCATTGATTCCCTCTTCTTCTGCATTTAGCCAGGGGAAGTCATCACAAGTTAACTCACAGGGTGTACCTACTCCGCAAGACAAGGGATCTCTCATCAATCCCCAGCTGTCCACTCTTCAACTGACATTATGATAATAGGATTTTGATTCCACATAGACACCTTTTTTTCTAAGGACATAGTTAGGGTCCTACAGGAGGCCAAAAAACCCACTACTAGGAAATCCTACTTACCCAAATGGAAGAGATTTTTTGTTTGGTGTCTTTCTTGTAACCTGGAGCCACTTTCTGTTGATGTTCTTTTCAATGTTTCTTATCTGTGTGAATTGCTCAATGCTGGGTTGGCTTATTCTTCTGTTAAGGCCCACTTATCAGCTATTTCTGCTTGTCTGCCTTTATTACCTCCTTTAGCTTTTAGATTTGAAGCTAAACAATTATAAAATGCATCCTTCGTCTTAGGCCTCCCAGGAAGCCTGTTCCTCCTTCCTGGGGTCTTAATTTTGCTTTAGAAAAAAATGAATCAAGCTCCTTTTGAGCCTGCAGCCTCAGCTTCCTTACAACATTGCTATTGGAAGACTGTGTATTTTGTTACTCCTTACTCCTGCTAATTGAGTGCCTGAGCTTCAAGCCCTCATGGCTTGTCCTCCGTCTTTGCTGTTTCATAAGAATAGGGTGTCCCTTCGCACTAATTCTTTTATGCCCACGGTGGTGAATGATCTGTCTTTTAATAAGTCTATTCAATTCCCCACTTATTTCCCTTCTCTGCAGAGTGCAAGTGAGAAGGCCCTGCACATGTGAGAGCTGGTGAGCAACTTAATTTACCAGTAGTGTGAAACCCTTGGGTTGGGAGGGTGGCTTAATGGCTAAGGTGTTTGCCTTACATACACAAGGTGCAGGGTTTTAGTCTCACAAGGGATAATTGGCTAGGCTTAAAATGGCACGCAAGGGCAGTTAGCTTAGTACTAAACTATGAACTACGAATCTTGTTGCTTGTGGAGGTGAAGAAATTAAAACCAAAGGTTCAGTAATGCTTTCATGCTTTTCAGCTGGGAACAGGACATGTCCTAGTTCCAGTTTTACCAATACCATTTTCTCAGAGTATGCTGATGTTTTTGAGGATAAGTTGGACAAATTTCTAGTTGTGTACTTCACGAAAGTAGACCCAGAGGTCAGTCCAGTGATCAGACTGGCAAGGAGAATTCCAATAGCCATGCAGAATAAATTCAAGGTCCAGTTTGATAAAATGGTGCAGCAAGGTGTGATTTGTCCAGTCACAGAACCAACGGAGCAGGTGTCTTTTGTTTCATAGTTTCATAGTATAGTACTAGGCTATCTGCCCTGGGGCATTTGTAAGCCTAGCCATAGTGATGTGGCTTTTGCCACCCCATGAAATGGTACAAAAAATGTACAGAATAAATTTAGAATACTGTGCCTCTGTCTAGTAGTGACACAATGAAGGTCCCCTTATATAATAGAATTAGTTTACTGTGCCCCTGTCTAGCAGTGACACAGATGTGACCCCTGGGGTAAACTTACGATCTCCCATCCACTCATCAAGATTTCTCTTGAAGAGAGTCAGTGAGGGGCTCTGCCTAATACGAACTGGGATCTTGTTCCAAAGCATGGGAAGCCTCTGGGTTATGAATCTATCCCTCCAGCATGTCCTCTTCATACTTGTGCCGAGGTTTAAGTCTTTAGTTCTCGTGGTCCTGATGGATTTGGATTTTTTGAGGTGGAGCATGTCCATCAGATCCTGATTAGACATGGCCTTGTACATCAGGCAGAGATCACCTCTGAGCAGGCGGTATGCTACTGAATAGAGCTGAAATTTCTTTAGTCTGGCAGAATAAGACATATGTTGGAGACCCTTGATCCTCTTGGTGAGGTACTTTTGTGGTCTCTCCAGCTGTTGCAAATGCCGGGTGAGGTACATACCAAATGGGGCATTGTACTCAATCATGGGTCTGATGAGGGAGGAATATAGGGGTACAATGACATCCTTGGATCTGGATGTGAATCCCTTCATGATGAGGTGTGCAAGGTAGTAACCACTTTGGCAACATGGGTGTCAAATGAGAGGTCGCTGTCGACTTGGGTCCCTAGGTCTCTGATTACTTTTTCCGTACTCAGTGGGTTACTGTCTATGTGATAATTTGTGGGTACTTTGTTTTTCCCAAAGGGGATGACTATACATTTTTGGCATTTAGTTTAAGGCCGTGACTCCGGCACCAGTTGTCCATTTCTGTGAGGCCTTTTTGTAGGATGTGTGTGTCTACTGGTGTATCGACTATGGCGCCTAGTTTGCAGTCATCTGCGAACTTTGTCAGCCACAGCCCTCCCATGTTTGCTTTAACATCTGAGAAATAAATGACGAACAAGAGGGGTCCCAGGACAGATCCCTGTGGGACACCACTTGTGACTGGCTTTGAGTCTGACATTGCTCCAGCGATTTTAACTTTATGGGTTCTGTCCTTTAGCCAGTTTGCAACCCATCTAGTGACATAAGGGTTTACTTTTAAGCTGTTGAGCTTATCTATGATGCCTGAGTGGGGTATTGTGTCGAAGGCCTTAGCCAAGTCCAGGTATGCTGTATGGACTGCTTTGCCCTCATCAATGGCTCTAGTGACTGTTTCGAAAAAGTCAACCAGGTTTAAAAGGCAGGATCTGCCCTTTACAAAGCCGAACTGGGTGGGGTCAAGAGTCTGTAGGTCCCCTATGTCTCTGTTTATGAGTTCCATAATGATTCTTTCCATAGCTTTGCAGACCAGGCTGGTTAAGCTTATGGGGCGGTAGTTTATGGGGTGGTAGCTGCTCATAAAAAGAGATCAGATGAAATCAGAGTATGCATTAATCCAAAAGACTTGAATAAAGCATTAAAGAGACCCCGTCATCCTATGCATACAGTAGAAGAGGTCGCTGCCCTAATGCCAAGTGCCACTGTTTTTTTTCTATCTTGGATACAGAGTTCATTTTGGCAAGTGATGCTTGATTGCAAATCTTCACTACTGACTACATTCAGTACCCTATTTGGCAGATACAGATTCCTTAGGATGCCTTTTGGTATAAATTCTGCAAATGAAGTCTTTCAGTGTGTAATGGAGCAATTTTTTGGGGGTTATCCATGTGCCATTATTGTTGATGATTTACTGGTTGGAGAGTGTGGAGAAGCAGAGATTGACCAAAACCTCAGAAAAATTCTGGACAGAGCACGTGAAGTGAACTTGAAGCTGAATCTTCTGAAGTGTAAATTCAGGCTTGTAGAAGTGACATGTAGGTCATTTATTTACCAGTGTTGGCTTACGACCTGATCCATCCAAATAAGTAGCCATTCTTGAGATAACGGCTCTAGACAATGTCCAAGCCCTACAGCATTTCCTTGGTATTGTTAATTACTTGGGCAAGTTTATAACTGATTTTAGTGAATTATCAGCATCTTTAAGAGAGCTGACACACAAAAATGTTGCCTAGTCATGGTTGGGAACAGCAGCAGAGAGCACTTGACAACCTCAAGCAGAGAATTTCCAGTCCACCTACATTGCGATACTATGATATCGGTAAACCAGTTATTCTTTCTTGTGATGCTTCAAAGTTTGGTGTAGGTGCAGTTATTCTCCAGGAAGGCAGACCAGTTGCCTATGCATCTTGAACTCTTACCCAAACTGAAATGCGGTATGCTCAAATTGAAAAGGAACTTTTGACTATTGTCTTTGCATGTTCTAAGTTCCATGAGTATATTTATGGCCGAGCAATCCAAACTAAGACAGATCATCAGCCTGTAGTCACTATTTTAAAAAGCCTATGCATACAGCTCCAGCAGGACTGCAAAGAATGATGCCCAAATTGCAAAAATACAACTTCAAAATGATCTACACTAAAAGCAAACTTCTTTATCTGGCTGATACCTTATCCACATCACCCAGGAATACTAGGGAACAGCATGATGCAGAGAATTTTGACTTTGTCATGGAAGTGTGTAATTTTTCTACCACAAGATTAGATGAGCTGAAAGATCATACAATGACTGATCCAGTTTTGAAAAAGCTCAACCACTTCATTAATGTCAGATGGCCATCAAAGCAATCTTGTGTACCGCCAGAAATACAACCTTATTTTCCTTACAGATGAGATGTTGATGAAAGAGGGTATCATTTTCAAAGGCCCTAAAGTTGTTGTTCCTACTTCCT
This sequence comes from Protopterus annectens, assembly GCF_019279795.1. NCBI lineage: Eukaryota > Metazoa > Chordata > Ceratodontiformes > Protopteridae > Protopterus > Protopterus annectens. The sequence goes on along the minus strand of NC_056727.1, from coordinate 702,425,106 downwards.
TACAACATGAGTATATCCAGATTTTACATCATGGCCACCCAAGTTCCAATTCTACCAAAAAGAAGGGCGAGAGAGTAGTATTTTGGCCTTCTCTATCAAAAGACATTGATAAAGTGCTTTCCTCCTTGTTCAGTGTGTAATAGTACTAAACCACTTTGCAAAAAGAGCCACTTCAGCTAAGCCAAATTCCTGAACTACCTTAGTCTACTGTAGCTATTGACATATTTGAGTGGAATAATCAGCATTATTTATTGTTGGTAGACTCTTACTCAAATTGGTTTGAAATTGATTTGTTATCTAACCTAATATCTAGTACTGTCATCAAAAAGTTGAAATGTCAGTTCTCATTACATGGTAGTCCACATAGAGTTATATCTGACAACGGTACCCAGTTTACCAGTCAATTGTTTCAGAGATTTGCTAATGAGTGGGACTTTGTCAGTTTTACTAGCCATCCTGAATATCCATAGTCAAATGGTTTGGCTGAATGTGCAGTGCAGAGTGCAAAGCAATTACTTGGGAGGTCAAAGCATGACAATACCAATACCTTTTTGAATCTGCTCAATCTCAGAAATATACCCAGTGACAATATACTTGGCTCGCCTGCTCAGAGACTTCTATCTGGGCAAACTAGAACAACTCTGCCTATTAGTTCCAGCTTATTGGTGCCTAATGCTAAAAACGACAGAGCAATCAAAGCCCAATTGTTTAAAAAGAGATCTTTGCAGAAGTCCAGTTATGACAAGAAGAGCAGATTTTTTCGTCCATTGGAAAAAGGAGAGAGAGTGAGGATGCAAACAGCAAAAGGCTTCAATCGGATTGGTCAAGTGATAAATATATGTGCCGAGCTGAGATCCTAGCTAGTAGAATCAGAAGGTGTGGAATACAGGAGAAACTGCATTCATCTTCTTCCTGTATCAGAACCAACATTGCAGCATCGTACTATGATACAGACTCTAGATCTCAGAGCAATCTAGACAATGTTCCAATTGTAGAACATGTCTCAATTCCAACTCCCATTCCTGATGATGTTCCTGATGTCCCCAAAGATGAACATTCTGTAAAGACAGTCCCCATTGCTAAACCTACTTCCAATTTTTATATCGCACAATTTGGTCGGATCTCGAGGCCCAGTGTGAAATACGTGGGTTCCTATTGTATTGTCGATCGGCCCTAGGACCTATACAAGCCCAGCCAAAAAGGTACCCTGGCTTTTGCCACCCAAGAAAATTATTTTCCTGTGCCAATGTCAAGCAGAGCCACAGAAGTGATCCTCGGGGTGAATTTCCTATTTCCCATCCAATCATCAAGATTTTTCTTGAGTACTAATGAGGAGCTTTGTTTGATATAGATAGGTAGTTTATTCCAGAGTATGGGAAGTCTCTGGGACAGGAATCTGTCCCTCTGGCATGTTCTGCTTATTGTGGTGACAAGGTTTAGGTCCCTAGAGCGTGGAGCTCGGAGGGATTGGGACTTCTTTAAGTGGAGTATGTCCAACAGCTCTGGGTTTAACATAGCTTTGTATGTTAGGCAGAGATCACCTCTGAGTAGGTGATATGCGACGGAGTAAAGCAGAGTTTTTTGAGACAGTCGGCATAGGGCATCTGTTTGAGGCCGGTAATCCTCTTTGTGAGGTATTTCTGCAGCCTTTCCAGTTGTAGATGTCTTGTGAGGTACATACGAAAAGGGGCGTTGTGCTCTATAATGGGTCTAATGAGTGATGTGTAGAGGGGAACACTGACTTCTTTTTTTCTGGGTGAGAAACTTTTTGTGATGAGCTGTGCCACGTAGAAGGATTTCCTGACTACTGTGGCGATGTGATTAACAAAGGAGAGACTACTGTCCACCTGTGTCCCAAGGTCTCTTATCACACTTTCGGTGTTAAGTATACTACTGCCTATGTTGTAGTTCATGGGTACAGTTTTTACCAAAGAGGATGACAATGCACTTTTTGGCATTGAGCTTGAGGCCATGGCTTTGACACCAGGCATCTGTCTCAGTGAGGCCCATTTGTAGGATGTCCACATTGTTAGGAGTTTCGATTATGGCTCCTAGTTTGCAGTCATCTGCAAACTTCGTTAGCCAAAGACCTTCTGTGTTATCCTGTACTTCAGAGAAGTAGATATCAAACAGGAGAGGACCCAGGACTGAACCCTGTGGTACTCCACTTGTCACTGGTCTGAAGTCGGATTTGGAGTCTGCTACTTTCACAGTGTGGGTTCTGTCAGTGAGCTAGTTGGCAACCCATCTTGTGACATAGGGATTTATACCTAGTTTAGTGAGTTTATCTATAATTCCAGAGTGGAGGATGGTGTCGAAAGCCTTGGCAAGATCTAGATAGGCTGTGTGAACCACTTTACCCTCGTCTACTGCTTTGATGACTGCTTCAAAGAAGTCTGTCAGGTTTAAGAGACATGATTTGCCTTTTACAAACCCGAACTGGGTGGGTTCCAGAGTTTGCAGATTACCTATGTCTTTGTTTATAAGTTCCGTGATGATACATTCCATGACCTTGCAGACCAGGCTTATCAGGCTAATGGGGCGGTAGTTCCCGGGGTCCGTAGTGGCTCCCCCTTTGTGGAATGGGATAACCATCGCTGTGCACCATTCAGCAGGCACAAAGCCTGAGGTGAGGCTATGATTGAACATGGTACTTAGGTGGGGTGCCAGTTCGTTCTGTAGTTTGGGTAGAACACAGCCTGGGATGTTGTCTGGTCCCATGGATGCTGTGTTCTTGGCTTTGGAGAGTGTGGTTTTTACCTGTGCAGCCGTGATTACAGGAACTTTGCATTCTTCCAATATAGAGATGGGCTCTTTAGGGGGTGAGAGGGGGGTAAAGTTAGCACTGAACCTATCTGCCAGAATGTTGAAAATATCAGTTGGGTCTGTATATTTAGTGCCATTGTGCTGTAACTCAGTGCAGTTCTGAGTGTTGCCTTTGAGATTCTTGACATAGCTATAGAATGCTTTGTGGTTCTCTTTAGAATCAGTGGCGATTTTGTTTTCATAACTAGCTTTGGAGGATTTTATCAGGGATCGCAGCTTCTTACTGAGGCTAACCAGGGAGCTCCTCCACTCATGAGATTTTACTCTCTTTTTCAACAGTTTCTTCCTTTGTTGTACAGTTTGTTTATGGCAGGGGACCACCAGATTGGCTTCCTTTTTTTGGAGGATAGCGTCTTGGTTCTGTTTGGGATAGCACGATCCATGCACTCGTATAAGTGCTCATAAAGTGCAGTTGTGTAGGATTCAGTAGTTGTAACTGTATTGCCCATCTACATGGGTGTCATGAAGTTCACCACTTCTGTCTTAAGAAGTATAAAGTTGGCTTTGAAAAAATTTTTTACCATGGTTTCCTTAATGTGGGGTGGGGGCAGGATGTGGATATCTAGCATAATTAGCTTATAGTCTGATCGGACCAATGAGGCGTTGACTTCAGGTGTGGAACACCGGTCACTCATGTTGTTAATGACTAGATCTAGGATATTGTTGCCCCTGGTGGGGGTGTGGATAAGTTGATCCAGGGCATTGGAGTTTATGAATTCCAGAAAGCGTTGAGTGAAGGAGTTGGTACATGAGAAGTTTTCCCAGTTAATGGTGGGGTAGTTGAAATCGCCCATTATTAGGGTGTTTGGTTGAACCCTAATATTTTCCAGTACATCAAGAATCAAGAAAAGAGGAATGGGAATCCTGGGGCATGGTGGGGGATGTGTAGCAGGCTACAATTTGGATTGAAGTTTTCCCGAGTTATTTGCACTTGGATAACCTCGGCTGCATTATGCTGAGCAACTAGCCTGGAGGTGTGGATATCCTTAATGAATATGGATACACCTCCGCCTTTGGTGTTCTGGTCCAGGTTACAAGGCCGAAAAGTGTGGTATGAGTTATAGCCTGGTAGTGCAGGGGTGTTCTCTAGAGCCTTGAACTAGGTCTCAGTCACTGCACAGATCTCGATGTTCTCCATTTTAAGGAGTGACTCGAGTGAGTTCATTTTGAGATTTAGACTTCTAGCATTGAGTAGCATCACCCTCAGTTTTTGCTTGCCTGTTCCTGTTACGGTGGTAAATTTGTCATTTGAACCTTGCCAAAAAAACGCACTATAGGGGCGGCAAGAACCTTAGCCAGTATCCGCAATCCCAGGGGTGACAGTTGCAGGCCATCTCTGGCAAAGCATCGTGGTCTGTCGACCATGTCATCCCAGGCAGACAGATACTGGATCCTTTTAGAATGACACCAGAAGCTTAGCCAGTTGTTGAAGTCAATCATTTTGTCCTTGTACCGCGGTATCATTCTGGGTGATGGCAGAGCGTTACTCAGGGCTAGGGTCATACCTGCCTGGGCTACAAGATCGGAGAGCTCTTCCATGTCTCTTTTCATGTAGTCCAGGGAGGTACGTCTCAGGTCGTTCACACCAACATGGACAATAACAGAGTCATATTTGTACTTGTTGTGGCGTGACCCGAGTGCGTGGGTTATGTGGCGGATCCTGGCACCCGACAGGCAGCTGACAGTAACCTTCTCCTTGTTTTGCCTGGCGAGTGTTGAATGCTTATACATCAACACCTATGTGTCGAAAGCTTACAATAGCGAACGGCCACATTTTCGAATTCTTTCCTTGGGAAAGAATTTGTGTGGCCGTTATCAGGGATTCACCCTTTCCCCAATGTAGAGCGATCTTGAAGTTGGTATATTTAAAGCATTTCCAATTGACGCATGTGCATATAAATACTGAGCACTTTCAGGCAACAATGCCATTTTGAGAGAACAGCCAGAGTGTGAGCATGTATGAGTGTGGCAGTCAGTCTTTTTATAAGTTTATTTAAGCTTAAGTTGCAAAGTCTCAGTCCTGATGTGTTTGTGTATAATGAAGCTGCTCGAACAAAACCCATGACTGTCTGTTTTATCCTGACCGGATGAGCGACAGTATGTATAGGAGCCTTAACTGTGTAGCTCTGAAATGCCTCTTCAAATCAGGAAATCCTAGACTGCCTTGTTCTATTGTAAGAATCAGCTTTATCACTCTTGACTCTTGCCATCTTCCCCTCCCAGGTAAAATCCTTTAGTTCTTTAGTAATTGTTATCCACAACTACTGTGGTTGATGAAAAAATGCCTGACCTGTGTTTAAAAGTAAAGGGACTAAAAACATTTCATCTGCTTGTATCTTGCTTCTTGCTATCCATATCTATAAAACAGAGCTTCCAAATTCTCAGTTTTTGTATTATCTTTTGTTTAGCCTCTTCCCAAATATCCTTAGATGCCACACCGGAATCCTTAATCCATACTCCTAATTTCTTCATTTTATCATGTCCCCATAAGTATGGATATTGCCGAACCAGTTTGTGTGTGTGGGTACATAATTTACAGCTATTGCCTTTGATTTAGCGTCATTCATTTTGTATCCTGAAAAGATATGAAATTATCTGAAAATGTTCCACAAGACTGAAATGTCCTTTTCTGGTTTTATCAGGTATAACATAATCTAATTTGCAAATAGAACCAGCTTTTCTTGACTACCATAGTTATATCCTTGAATTTCTTCTTCCCTCATTTTCTTTGCCAGTGGATGTTCTTCGTGTTTCACTATTGCAGTCATCATACTTGGGTTATCTGCCTGTAGGTCACCCTCAGTCAGCCCAAATACCAGAGTCTTGGGATTTCTGCATCGGATGCTGTTGCCTCTTCCATGACGTCAGGGGTATAAAACATGCAGCGGACGTCATTACATCAGCTTTTCTTGCTGCGTGAGAGCCCAAAGCAGAAGCAGTTCGCAAGTGCCGGTCAGCCACTACCTGAAATTTTTGTTTTTCGAGTTTCAAACCTGAAGTCTTCTAAAGCTAAGTACCCCGTTGGGAATCCTTTTTTCTTGCTCTAACCGATGTCAGAAAAAGTTAACAATTGTCTTGCCTGTGGAAAGCAAATATCTCATAAAGATTTTCATCCTTACTGCGTCACCTGTTTAGGCCCAGACCACGCCGTTCTTCGTTGTCTGTTTTGTGCCTTATTTAACGCCCAAACTATTTGTTATCAGGCTATCTTTGTCACTAAATTCTTTCACTCTCATTCTCCATATTCCGAAATGGCTTTGATAAGCCATCCGACTACCGATCTTCCGAAAAAACGTAAGGATAAAGACAGAGACAGACCGCATAGGTCCAAAACTGCTGACGACGCTTCCATTAAGCTAGTCGCTAGTCCACCGGTACTCAGTGAGGTGCCTTCGCAGCCCCTGATACCTGCTTCTACAGATTCTCAGGCCTCTGCTGAGACCCATTCGGAGTCCCGTATGCCGCAAGATGCTTCTTCGACTATAGAACCTGCAGATGTATCTACCTTAGATGGGTCTGGTGCTGCTGTGCAGGCACCGGCTTCTGAGGGTGTATTCCGACCTTCCGATGTTCGTACTAAATCGACAACTTCATTTTTGACTAAAACTACCGAGTTTCTCAGGCCCAGAGTTTGCACTACATCTAGAAAACCGACAACCACAGCATATGCTCAAGCTCCCATGCCACAGAAACAAATACTTAGAATGGCTAAAGACCTTATAACTTTAATTAGGGGAAGCCAGCCTTCCCCCTCTAAAAGACAAAAAATTGATTTTCCTTCTGATTCTACAGACCATGAGTCGGATGACTCTGATCCCTCTGATTACCAGGACATACCCTTATCTACCTATGAGGATTCAGATGCAGAGTATTCCATTCCCTCTTCCTCCCCTCCAGAGGACTTTTCTTTTGGTGCAGCCTTGCCCTTGCATACCTTAAGAGAGTATTTCCGCTGGGAATGCCAGGACTACCCTCACTCCAAAAAGAGGCTCAGAAAATTTTTAAACTTGCCTCAGTGCAGGTCTCTAGCTATACCCCCTGTCCTGGATATTGTAGATGATGTCTTCATTGAATCCAGTCTTACTCCTGATACTTTACCACCAGCTCCTAGAAAGCCTGACAGGTACTACAGAGTACCTGACTCTCTCAAATTTCTCTTTAAGAATCCCACTGCAGATCCAGAGACCATTTCCCAGGCATTAAGGCTACTACAGCCAAAAACCCTACCCCTTTGGACAGAGATTCTAGAGCTTTAGAAAGATGGGGTAAGAGGGTATATACCTCTGCAACTCTTGCCATCAGGGCTTTAAATTGCCAGTTTCACATGTTGAAGTACCAGCAGCATATTATGGAACTAATTTAAACAAAAAATGTTGCTTCCAGATTGTACAGAAAATAAAAATGTTAAGAGTTAATGCATTCTGCAAACAAAGTTAGTAAACATACTTTGCAGTGTGGTTTTGATGCCTTAGAAGCATCTTGCAGGGCTGCTGTCACTGGGTCTGTACTGAGAAGGCATGCTTGGCTAAAGGAACAAATCTTGCCAGACCATGTCAAAGCAAAATTACTATATGCTCCATTAAACCAGGAACGTTTGTTTGGCACAAAAGCAGAAGTTGTTCTTAAAAAGATGGAGGAAAAAGCTAAATCTATGCAAACTGTTAAAGATTTCTTACAGGTACAGCCACCTAGATTCAGTAGGCATTGGCCTTCTAAAAACTGGTCCTTTCCAGTCCCTCCCATGCCTTCTCAGTTCAAACCCAGGGGAAACAGACCACCAAGACTACAGTTTCAGGGTATACAGAGCTCTAAATAATGGAGTGCTCCCACCTCAAAAACAGGGAGTGGTAAGCCACCCCCTTATGGAAAAAAGTTCACAATGACTTGTCTATCATCCTTCCTAGCCATGCCCAAGTACTTGCATCCCTAGGAGGAAAACTCGCCCTGCATGCAAAAAACTGGATGTGCATTACCCAGGACTGATGGGTCCTAAACATTGTATCCCAGGGATACAGATTCTACTTCCACTCACTGCCAACCGCAAGTGGGTTGCCAGACCTTCCTCCAAACCAGTGGGCAGAGGCTCAAAAGTAAGTACTTTCTCTTCTCAGTATCAGGACTATTCAACCTGTTCCAGTAGAGCAAAGAGGACAGGGTTTCTAGTCCAGACTGTTGCTGGTGCCCAGAAAAGAGAAGTCTTGGCACTCTATCCTGGATCTGTCAATTCTCAACACCTTCCTGGTGGTCCCAAAGTTCAAAATGCTTACACTGCAACAGCTTCTTCCTATGCTAGTCAAGGACGCCTGGCTAGTCACCCTAGACTTAAAAGAAGCATATTTGCGCATTCTCATAACGGAATCTTGCAGGAAATGTCTACGTTTCAGGGCAGGCTCTGTGCACTATCAGTTCTCTGCACTTCCCTTTGGCTGATCTACTGTGCCCAGGGTATTCACAAAGTGCCTGGCTTCAGCATTTGCATACTGCAGGCAGAGAAATATTCAAATTTACCCATACTTGGACGATTGCCTGATTTCAGGCGGACAGTCAGGAATTGCTACTTCAGCACCTGGCATTTGTAAAGAGACTTCTAACTTCTCTGGGGTACACCATCAATAAAAAGAAATCACAACTGGTGCCCAGCCAAAAGATTGTATTCCTGGGAGCAAGCTTGAACACAACTTCCCAGATGGCATTCCTCACTCCAGAAAAGCAGGTTTATTTGACAGACTACTTGAAACTAATGGCCACCAAAACTTAGCTATCTGCAAGAAAAATACTGCAAGCCCTAGGGTTCATGGCCTCATGCATTCTACTAATTCCATATGCAAGATTGCATATGAGGAAACTTCAATGGTACTTAAAATAGTCTCTGGTGTCAACATTTTCAGGACCTGGAAATACTGGTTCCTATCATCCTTGTCTAAGGGCAGAGTTCTTTTGGTGGTTAGAAGCATGCAACCACAACAAGGGACTTCCTTTCACTCAACCCCTCGCCTCCCAATCCCTGACAACAAACGCATCAGACTATGCATGGGGGACTCGCATGGCAGGCAAATGCATTCAAGGCAAATGGAGCCCAGGACAAATTCACCTGCATATCAATCAAAAAGAAATGTTAGCTGTACAGAATGCTCTGACAGCCTTCAAATAACTTAGCCTTCCAGGAGAACTCTTGATAAAGACAGACAACACCACAGTTATGTGGTACATAAACAAGCAAGGGGGAACTCATTCCTACCCACTCTGCGGGTTAGCCATGGCCCTGTGGAACACAGCCTTGAACAAACAAGTGAGCCTGCAAGCTCAGTTCCTGCCAGGCAAACAAAATTCACTGGCAGACGACTTAAGAAGAAATCTACTGAGTGGCAACTGGAACCCAACTCCTTCAAACTTCTAATCCACAGGTGGGGGGACACCAGAGGTGGACCTCTTTGCCTCCCCCAAAACCATTAATTGAGCAAATTTTGCATCAGAAATCCTCAGCCAAGTGTGGAAAGTGGATAACCTATCCTTTACATGGGAAAACCTCTCAATTTATGCCTTTCCTCCTCTCAAAAGTACTACTCATAATCAAAGAGGACAGAAAAAGGACAATCCTTATTGCAACAGACTGGCCACGCCAGCACTGGTACCCACTCTTACGCAGTCTGACAGCAGTGCCACCCTGGCACCTACATCAGATGCCATCCCTTCCGTCCCAGCAAGAGGGACAGATTTTGCATCCTCAGCTGCAAACCCTGAACCTTGCAGACTGGCTTATCCCCTGAATACACCACCAGCAACCCTCAGCAAACAGGTGCTGGACGTCATCTTTGAGGCCAGAAGGCCTAGTACTAGGAAGTCCTATTCAGAAAAGTAGAAAAGATACTGTTCTTGGAGCCATTCTCAAGGAAAGGACACAGCCGTGCCCACCTTACCTCAAATCCTAGATTACCTAGCAGAGCTGGTCCACAAAGGCCTATCCTTTTCATCAATTAAGATTCATGCCTCTGCCACCTCTCTTTTCTCACCCTCTCATCAAACAGTTCCTGAGAGGAGCTAACAATTTAAGGTCCCCGAGGAGAGCTCCCACCCCTGCCTGGGACCTTCACTTTGTACTAGAGAAGCTCATGCTTCCCCCTTTTGAGCCTGCTGCTGCAGCAGAGTTAAAAGTCTTCCCTTAGAAAACAGCCTTACTTCTAGCCATCACTTCAGCAAGAAGAGTGTCTGAGTTACAGGCACCAATGGCTGTGGATCACTTCATTATTTTCCATGCTGACAGGGTTTCCCTCAGAACTAACCCATAATTTATGCCCAAGGTGGTATCCAGTGTGGCTTTAAACCAATCCATCCATTTACCAGCCTTTTTCCCAAATCCTCAGAATAAAGGGGAAAGGATCCTGCACTCCTTGGACATGCACAGACAGCTCAGATTCTACCTTGACAGGACTAAACTTTTCAGAAAATCTGACCAGCTGCTAGTCAGCTTTGCTACAGGGGCAGTGGGCAAGGCCATTTCAACGCAAACCATTTGCAAATGGATAGCACACTTCATCCATTTCTGCTACAAACACCATGGAAAACCTACCCCACAGGGTATCAGAACTCATTCCACTAGGGCTACCTCAACCTCTACAGCATTTCTCAGGGGAGGCCCTACCAAGGACATCCTGGAAGCTGCAACCTGGAGTTCTGTGCACACCTTCACCAAGCATTACCACTTACCTATCTTTTCTAAATCCAGAGCCGGATTTGCCACAGCAGTCTTACGGGTCTATATATTATAACTGCAAAACCTCACTTACGCGAATACGGAAATGTCGACACATATTTAGCGAACTGCGAAAACATCGAACGTCCTGAACCAAGAAATTCAAAATGTCGAATCGTCATAGTTGGCCAACCTCACAGCCCACTATGTACTACCTACCCAAACAAAATAAATAATCCACATATATACACTTAACAAAACCCTACTTCTAATCCTAAAGTAAAGCTTGCATATATTACTATGTATGCATTTACCTTAACCCGCACCCTAACCCTAAGGTCCATAACTATTGCACACTTACCTTAAGGAGCTATACCGGAGAAGGGCCAACTAAATATGCTAAATATGTGTCGACGTTTACGTATTCGCGTAAGTGGAGTTTTGCGATTGTAATAGGGAACCCAGTCTTACAAGGCCTGCTAGCCAGCCTTAATACTTATTGACTGCCTCCACCCTTCCTCAGCTTTGGGAATCAACTCAAGTGTGATGACTGCAACAGTGAAACATGAAGAACATAGTACAGTTGTGTACACTTGCCATAAATATAGATGTTAGAGTGTATTCACTGTTGCAGTCCTGGATACCCTCCCTCCAGCCCCCTTACTTTTCTATACTTTCTACCTATCCTCTTTTTGGGCATGTCTTATGGCAATGATATTTACTTTTTACTGGAGGTGTTCCACACCATGTAATTGCTTCCTATTTTGGGGGCTCCTGACATCTAGGACAAGAAAAACTTATGTAATTACGTCGGCGGCATGTTTTATACCTCTGACAACCTGACGTCATGGAAGAGACAATAGCATCTGAATGCAAAAATCCCAAGACTCTGGTATTCGGGCCGACTGAGGGCTACTTGCAGGCAGATAACCCAAGTGTGATGACTGCAACAGTGAATACACTCGAAAATCTGCATTTATGGTAAGTGTACACAACTGTACTTTCTAAATATAATGCAAATAACAAAGGGGAAACAGGACACCCCACTCTAGTTACACTGCTCAAATGGAAATTATCAGAGAGGAACTCACAAACTTTAATTTTCACTTCCGATCCCTCATATGTCCTCCTAATCAACCTTATTTTATCAGAGAATCCAAATGCTTCCATTGCCTTGCTTATAAACCTCTAGTTTATTCTCTCAAATGCTTTTTCTGTATCAAGACTTATCAACATCTTGGCATTTTCTTACATTCTGCTTCCCTCTGGATCATCAGTGTTTTGTTAAAGTTGTCAGATATTTGCCTCCCCTCCACAAAATCACTTTGATTCATATCTGTCAGTTTTTGCATCACTTTTGACATTCTTTTAGCCATTATAGACATAAACACTTAATAATCATGGTATATTATTGAAATGGGCCTGTATGGAGCTGGATCTGATGGGTCTTTACCCTCTTTAGGTATTACGGCCACCACTGCCTTCTTCCAGGATGTTGGTGCTTCCTCTCTTTTTAAAATACTGTTCAACAAAACCTTCCAGATCTTTTTCAGTTTTTTCCCTCCTAGTTTCCAATCTTCCAAAGGAATACCATATTTTCTTGTGGACTTTCCTGTGGATTGGTTATCCATCACAATTTGTATTTCCTCCTATCCTGTTTGTAATTGACTGTCATCTACCTCTAATCTTGGCATATTTAATTCTTCCATAAACATTTCTATTTGTACCTTTTCTTGATTTCCATTTCTCTGTTTTATACAAACTTTCATAACATTTTTAAAATATTTCTAGTACCTCTACATAATCTCTTGTTATCTTCCTTGTTATAGGCTCTCTAAGCTTGGTGACAACCCTTTCTACTTTCTGCTGCCCAAGTCATTGTGCTAAAAGTTTTGTGCTTTGGAGTTATCAAAAAACGGTTGCTTAACAGCAGTCTTTCTAAACTCATGCATATTATTAAGGTAATCTCTTAATTTCTATTTAGCATTTGGCAATTGCACCTTTTCTTGTTCTGAGATTCCCACTATTCCACAATACTTGAACCTTTGTCAGTCCCTCTAAATAATTTTTGTTACTTAACTATATCTCTCTCTGTTTTACTTCCACCCTATTTTAAAATTTTACTTTAATTTTATCCCACTCCCTAGCTGTATTTTCAGAAGAAATTTATATATTTTGTAATAACTCCCAAGTAATTTCCACTACCCATTCTTTAAATTCCTCTCTTTTCAACAGGTAGGTGGGAAGTGCCAATGTCTCATTTTTATTTCATTACCTTGTATTTTTATTTTGGTTGTTAATGGCGCATGATCTGAAATAGTTATTGGATTCGAATCAAAACTGTAAATTAAATGCACATGTTCCTGTGAAATATATGTTCTGTTTAGTCTAGACCAGTGTTTTGTATCTTAGGGAATAATAGTAAACTCACTCTGAACTCCTGCTGCTGAATTCACATCTTCCACGCCAAACATTTTCATAACTTTCTTGAAAAATCTAGACTCCTTTGATATATTTTTCTTTTTGGGCCTCCCAGAGGCATCTTCACTGCTGCCAGTCATATTCCAGTCCCCACTTATAAGTAATATTCCCTGCTGAAAGCTGATTATTTCTCCCAGAATTTTCTTAAGGTCTTTATAGCATGTTCTGTTGTAAAGCATTTTTGCATAGGATGCGGTCAGGAGTGTTTTAAATGTGAGATGGGGAGTCTTAACAGTGATTGCAGTATATGATAACGATGTTGAAGAAAGTGCTTTTTCATAGTTGTAATGTACCCAAGCTTTACATTGCAACAAGATAGAAAAGACTGGAAAGAAGCAAATAAAAGTTAATGTAATGCTGTGTTATTGGGCTCCTGGGATGAGGGTTGTAAAAGCATATTAATCACATTATATGTAGAAAGGGATGCAAAAACATATTACTCACATTATATGTAGAATTAATAGAATAATTTCCTCTGTTTTTATGGGGGTGCAACAATGTGGTCACATTAGCCGTGTATTTCTGCCTGGATTCATCTGTTGTTTTAAAGGCAGACGCATGAGTATTTCTATAAAATGTAGATCTGAAATTGTTTTCATTTGCTCTTCAACCTGTGGGACATGGATCCGGGGCAGATCTGACTTGGCTACATTTTCCAGCATCAGCTCCAAGCTCCTCCTCAGCTGAGCCATCGGCGAAATCTCACCCGGCTCCTAGCTCGAGTTCCCCCCGGCTTCATTCACCTTACTTGTCCCTGGAGCCAGACGTGTCTTGGAGCTGTTCTCCAGTGTTGGCTTCACCCAACCACCTGTCTAGGCCAGTGTCGGTGGCGTCATCCGCAAGATCCATCCACAGTCTCTCCGAAGCTGAGGTGGAGATTCACCCACACGCAGATACAGGTGGGAGTCTTGCCTGTCCCCTACCCCTCCGGGGCTGGGGGGCATGCAGTCCTCCTTCATCCCAATCACTCCTTCTCCGATCTGACCCCCAATTTTGGAGTCTTTGGGTCCTAGGACCCTCTGTGTCGAGGGGTCGGCACTGATGGTACCTCAACACTGGCCATTGCCCTGAGCAGGTGGGCTCCGAGCTCTGAGCCATAGCCTCAGCTTCAGATCCAATGGGGTAGTATTGACAATGAGTTTTTCGGAGCCAGACCTTCCACTCAGAGTCTCGGCACCTGCAGATTTAGCTCAGGCTCCCCTGTTGACTCTGAGGATTACAGACCTGATCATGGTCCCAGCTCCAGGAGTTCATTCTTCTGCTTTCTACATGTTCCATCGAGACTCTTGATGCTGTCATCCTCTTGAGTCCATCCTGGCTCCGTCTGTGTCTGGCCCGGATTCTGCCATCTTGCCACTCAGGGCCAGCCTGCTGCCTCTTCGCCCCAGGGAGCTCCCCCACAGGAGCCATCTGACGTTTTCAAATCTTCCCCAGAGACCCCCCCCCCGAGGAGTTTCCTTAAAAACATATGTTTAAAAGGAGGCACTTAGACTGCCTGCTGGAGTCTCTCACGGAGGATACCAACTTGGGGGAGGGTTCCACCTGGTCACCCCCCCCACCAATGATTTCTCTTTTGGAGACATCATGGAGATCCTTCATCAGCGTGGGGGGGTGGTTTGCCCAAAAACCCTGCTAATTGCTTGAAGGGTTATAACTGTGATATAAGGGAAAAAATGCAATAATGGTAGATTTGTGGCAGTAAGGTGTTGTTGGCAGGGAAGAAGATTACACTGGCGTGTGTTTGTATTCTCCCTAAAACTGCTATTATGGAGCTTAAGAAAATTTTGGTAGGGAATATTATTTGAGTGGGACTGAAACCTGGTTTGCAGTAGTCGGAATTTTTCAAGGGGATGTGGAATGGAAAATATAACAAGAGGGTTGTTTTTCTGAAGAAACATATGAGAATATTTGGTATGGAATATGTGAATCCAGTACTAGGAACTCTGACAGGAACTCAGAATTTATGTATTATTCCTTAAAGTGCAATAACTGTGAAAGGCTGGATTTGTGTCATATTTCACAGGAGTGTGTGTATCTAATTGAATGTTCTGACGCACATCCGGTAACTATTTTAGGTAATGCACCAATACCAAGCTAAGCTGCAGGGTAGTTGAGTAAAAATGTGACAATGGTTTTTTCCTACTTGTTAAAAGAGAGGAATTTAAGAAATGGGTAGTAGAAATGATTCCACAGCAATTACAGAATATAGACATTTCTTCAGAAGAGATAGTGAGAGTGATAAAAGGGAATGAAGTTTAAAACCCATAGAAATAAGAGAAAAAGAGAGAGGAGAAAGAGGTAATAGGAATTATTTAGAGGGGTTGACAAGGTTAAATTTATTGTAGAATAAAGGGAATCTAGCAAGAGGAACAACTGCAGATTACTAAAAAGAAAATAAGGAAGTATTTAGATAATGTGTATGGGTTTAGAAAGGTTGTTGTTAAGCAACAAATTTTCTATAACTCTGGAGCACAAGAACGTTTAGCACAACAACTTAAAGAACAGAAAATAGAAAGGGTTGTTACCATACCTATGGAGTTTATGACAAGAAAAAGTAACCAAAGATCCTATGGAAGTATTGGGGATATTTCAGAAATATTATGAAAATTTGTTTAAAGCAGAAGAATGTAATAACCAAGAAAAGGCACAAACAGGACTATTCATGGAAGACTTGATTATTCCAAGGTTAAAAGAAGACTAGGCTCAACAGTTAATAGCTAAGCTAGGAAGAGATGAGGTAAAATGGGAATGTATAATCAATTAATATGGAGGCCTCCAGAAGCAGATGATATTCCTGCGAAAGTTTTGAAATGTGAAATTAGGAAGGAAAAAGAGATAAAGATTTGGAAGGCTTTGTTTGACAGTATTTTTTTCTTGGGGGGGGGGGGTGGTACCAGCATCTTGGAAAAAAGCTGCAGTGATTACATTATCCAAAGTGTGTAAAGACCACTTCAGACCCAGATTTTTATAGACCCATTTCAGTTGTAAGCCACAGTTATGAAGCATTTATTTCTATACTAAGAAAATGGCAAAGATGTTTCCAAAATTGATAGATATGGATATCTGTGGTTTTCTGGAGGACTGACAAACATTTGTCAAAATTAATAGAACAGTGATAATCCAGAAGGAAGCAGAATATAAGAAAACACCACTGTTGTTGGTGGGTCTTGATGCTGAGAAAATATTTAATAATGTCAGTTGGTGATTTTATGAGTAGGAAAACAAGTTTGTGTTCCCTGATGGAAGAATAGAGTTAATTATGAGGACAAGTGAACGGTTGGAAGCAAAAAGTATGGTGGGATGGTTACCCTCTCTCAAAAGCTTTGTCTGAACAAAGAAACGAGGCAGGGGTGTCCTATTTCCTCTTTGTTATTTATTTTATATTTAGAGCCACTGTCACAGAAGTAAATGTCTTGCAAATGCAAAAATATAACTGGTATGATACTAATGAAATGAGTTTGTAAGCCATTTGGGTGTTGTGAAACATTGTGAGACAATTTCAGATCTTTTTGGTATATAACATTAATGAAGATAAAACAGTGGCTGCATCAATAAACTGTGTTACCACATATTTGGTTCAGCAATACCAATATTTATGGGAACATGATAAAATGATACTGTTATGGCAACTAAAGATATATGGGAAGAGACTAAATGAAAAGTAATATGAACATTGAGAAACTAAAGCTCTTTTTTATGAGTATGGATGGTAAGATGCAAGAGTGAAAATGTTTAGTCATTTTACTTTTGTGTACAAGTCAGGCATATTTTTATCAACCAGAGAAGTATTTGTGGATGATAATAAATAGTGGAAATAATTCATTTGGGAGATGAAGACAGCAAGAGTTAGGTGGGATACGTTAATGCTTTGCATAAAACAAAGTGCTTTGGGGTTAACTGATTTGAAGGAATACTTTACAGCCTTATAGTTAAGATTCATGTATGTAACATAAGCAAAAGGTTATAAGTCAGGGTGAAAAAGGATGATGATGATAATGATGATGTTGATGTTCTGGGGGAGGGGGTAAGGAGAAGGTAGGATTTTGAATGTGGGTCCTTTAAGAAAATAACCATATAGAACATTATATTCATAAAGTAGCAAAAAGTATTCTAAGAAGTAAGCCAACATGGGAATGGAGAAAGGAGATTTTACCAGTTGGGGTAACGACAAGAAAGGTCTAGAATTTACTGGAGAAAATTAGCAAAGGATTGAAGAAATTGAAAGCAAGTAGAGAGAGAAAGGTAATAGGGTGGGATAAGGCCAAGCAGAAGGTTGGAGACTGCCTTACTTACCAGAGACTTGAGAACAAGGTATAGGCAAAGAAAAAAGGATAGAGGAGGGCTAGGTGAAAGATCAGCTATAATAGTTTTTAATTGAGTCTAGAACAGAAGTTGCCTTAAAAAAAGGATAATTAATAGCATATATAATTAATTGCTTGGTAACTACAAACATCCATCAGATGAGGATAGAAAAGACTGGAAAGAGGGATTTTAAAGGCAGTTTACAAAGGAAAATTGGAGGACATTTGTATAGTACCCAGGTGTGCAACAAAGTCCAGAATGTTTTGAATTTGGGCTTGGAAGTATTTGCATAATTATTTTTATGCCCAAGCAGACTTCAGAGATTTTTTTCCTTAGGCAAACAGCAAATGCTGCAGGTTTGAGGGGGAGAAAATGAGATTACAGCCTGCTGGTAACATGTTTTTTTGGGGAATGTAACGAATTATAGGATTTCAAAATCTCCCTACAAAGTGCTTTGTCAGAAATTTTGGTGGTGTGGGGGAATCTTAAGTAAGGAAGAGATTCTTTTGAGCTGGGACATAAGATCTGAATTGCCTAGACATAGTAAGGCATTACTAAAGTTTTCAATGCTTTTGCTTGCAGAAAAGTAATTAGTAAATACCAGAAATCAAAATCTAGACCAAGTATTATTGAAGTATTAAATACTGTAAAGGAGATAAAATATCTATAGTTGGGAGCTTTAGAAAAAGGAATGAGCCACTTACATAGAATTACATGGAATTTGTGGGAACAGAACATGAAGAATAATGTTCAAGAGAAGGAGTGAGGTTTAAGGGAAGGAAGGAGTTGAGCAATGCATGCAGTGTTAGCGTGGGTAATTGTTGAAAATAAATGTGTACTGTGAAAATAATGATAAATGTTAATGTGATTTGTTTTCTTTTTAGTTAATGTATGTGTATCTCTGTAATTGTTCATAATGTGATTTAATAAAGATACTTAAAAATACTAAATCTATGGGAAAGTGGAGTTCATGCAGTGAAAAAGAGGATGGTGGATTGTGACTAATAAACCTCATTGTATTTAACATTATTACATATTTACTGGAATTTGCCAGAACTACCTTTAAAGAACATTCAGTGGTTAATGGTGTACTTACTATGTGAAAAATCAGGATTTCTGGACCACTATACAGAATGCTTAAAGAATATCACAATAAGCCAGTCATGTGGAATACTGATATACTTAATATTTCAAGACCTAGAAAATATGTTCTTTTGATATCATGAACAAGTTTTACTATGTTAGACCATGGTTAGATCTTCAAACATAAAAGCCGTTAAACAGAAACAAAAACAATTCCATAATGTTATGAATTTAAAGACTTTTTGTGGAGCATCATGTTGTTAAAAGTACCTGTCAAAGCACAACCGATGTATAAGCAAAATAAAGATTGTTGTTTTTGGTCTTGTAGAAGAAGCTATTGTCCTTGCTTTATTAGATTGGAAGAGTACAAGATGTGTCATATATGCCTATAGTAAGTAAAATGTATCCTAGCATAAATGTAACAATATTGTAGATAAACTTAGGATGACTTGGGTAATTTGGAAGAGTAGGTGTCATACTTTACTATATACTAACTTGTGGGATGTCAATTTGATTCTGTGTAGTTTGTAAAAGTGGTTGTGGCGCAAAAGCTGAGGTGGTTATGTTATGTCTCAATTTTCTTTGATTGTTTATATTTTTTTCATTTATTCATTGTGTGATGTTGGACATTTGGAAACTGCACATTCTTTGTATATATTTGTTGCTGTTTATAAACAAATAAAGACCCCCTACTCTTTTAAAAATGATGCTATATCATTTCAATCACATTTATTACACTGTTAAGGAGTGTTTCAGTCATCTTTGTACATCATAACCTGGTGGAAGACGGAACTGTTTAGTAGCAGTGGCCAGTTAAAGCATTTCTGTAAAATTGGGTGTGGGTCTGCGTCTTCCCTTTCGTTTCTTGTGATTTGAACTGTCCTCCTTTCAGACTGACTTATTCATCTGTGAAAACAGTCTTTTAGGAGATGCTGTCCTTGGATGCCATCACCTTTACAAGATCTTAATTATTTATGCTGTTCTCTCCAGGAAGCAATTTTTGTTCTTTTGTAAGTATTGTTTGTTCCTTATGACTAAGATTTTGTCCTGAAAGTAGATCCTAGGTTGTCCTTAATCTTATCTATTCATCTGTGTGTTTTATTTTCTGGAGACGGCATTAAAGCATATGGAGTGCCCTTTCTAAATGGTATGTGTGACAACAAATTGGGTTTTACCTGAAGAAGTTGTAAGAGTTCATGAAAACAGGCCACTCGCTCATATTTTGCATAAGAAGAGGGGACTTGCACTGGCTAAACATACCCTAAACAAATGGATTGCTAAGTTTTTTTTTTTACCATTAGGCAACTAACTGGCCATTGGAAAACACTGCTGTTAGACAATACTTCAACAGAAATATTACTCATTCATGCGCTTGCTTCAAACATGTACCCATTTCAAAACATATATGCCCTAGCTCCCTGAATGTATGGAACAGTTTCACCAAACATTGTAGCTTGGTCTATCGTTCCAGGAATCTGGCCTGTTTTCGCATCTATGTCCTTTTCAAGAAGGCCTTTCCTCTGCTCCAGACTGTCATGAATGTTTAAATGTTAGTGCTTGGTAGTCTTCCCAACTGCTAACTATTGTATGTAAGGTCTCTGAAATTGGATATAACAATATGTGTCTTCAGGTCTGTTCTTTCTTCTACAGTGTTTGCTTATTACCTGTTCACTTTCTTATTACTTTCTTGGCATTTCTGTTACTTGGGAATGGATGCAGTTTCCTTGTAAGTTGGGCTGCTTTATAGATTATATGTCTTTATGTAAGTGTTATCCATCTTGTATGTTGGCTTACATCTTTGATGTAGGTAGAAAGGAATATCAATGACTAAGTGTACCCTTCTTACCTGGTGCATAACATTGTTATGTGCACTGGTTAGAACCACACTTATTTCCAAGCATGGGAGTAAGATTCAAAATTTGTCTGAGCCAAGGATACAAAAAGAGGAAATGTCAACAGTTGGTGACTGCAGAAGGTCTCTTCACAGCCTAACTGAGGTATAGTCAATTTAGTACATATCTGTTATTTCACCTGGCAATTAACTCAATTCTGCAGTGCTATTCTGAACATCTCTTATCATTCTCTACATAACTATCACATTTTATTATCTTTCATTCTACATTTTATGAGCTGTAATGTGTTAAGTCATTGGACTCAAGGCATCACTACCTTAGGAAATGTCTCTCATTGCTTGATGCCATCTACCCATACTGACTTATAGTAACATGGATAAATCACTGTATTCTGATGGCTATTTTAACAGAAACTTAACTTCTGTACCATGGTTGACTGCATGTTACTATTCTGTGAGATAATGTTAGCCTTCTTTAACTTTGTCATTTTTTTGCCATTTATAAATTTAGCAACTATTCTGTATAAATATTGAATCACTTTGTTCCTTATTGACAGTGATTTGTCTTATGATTGCCACAGGTTAAGATTACAGCGTCAACAGGAAGAACGCAAGGTGGCTGGAGACCTCAGGAAAAGTCAATGTGCATGTCTTGAGCTAGATAAGCAGAAGGTAAGAATTTGTCAAGAAGAATAACTTATTTACATTTCTACAGTGTAACAAATTCTTGCCTCTCTAGAAAGGAATTGTAATGGATGCGATTGACTCTCTACTCTGGGCCAGTAATCAAAGAGCCTCAGTCCTTACCACTGACACCAGTGAGAGACGGTCACTAAAAACAGGAATAGATTTACACAGTATTTTAAAGATGCAGCGCTCTGCATCAAACACAGTTTCCCTCTAGAGCACACAGGGAATATGCTGCAGATCTGGGAGTGGACTCTGTTCCTCCAGATCCCAAACAAGACTCACCTTAGAGCACTGTGTCCTAGTTCCAAGTAGCTGACACACCCACACCTACGTATTTGATTTTCTCTCTCTCTCTCTCTCTCACACACACACACACACACACACACACACACACACACACACACACACACACACACACACACACCTCCTCTGCCCAGACAATATGCCACCACTAGTCAACCACACTAAAGCTCTTACAAGGGTAAACAATTATACTGAGTAAAATCAATACTAATATAAATGGTAGAGTGTAACCAATGCAGCAAGGCTTTTTGGAGTGGCCAAGGTGTCAGTAAAATAAGCTCAGGTACTCTTAAGATGTTAAAAGTATTGTCTAAAAGACCAGCCACAATGAAAGATATAAAAATATTTAATAATAAATAATAAAATAGAAAACATGAGAATACTAAATATCCAAGTACAGTAAACACCAGAGTTTGTCACAAGAGAAATAAAAATAACACAGTTGGACAGATGCAGAAAAACAATACTTAACTAACCTCACTGTATTTCCTGACTGCCTAAAGAATAATTGTTCCTTAGCTAACTTAAGTAATACAGCAAGGCAAGATTAGATGCTGTGATTCTTACTTAAACAAGGTAAGGAGCTTTAAACTTACTGAACTAAACTAACTGTGGTGACTGTCATAGATCTTTTATATCATGTTCCATAGAAAATGAAACAAAAACTGTTGTGCGAGTTCCATTCTCTCAGTGCTGGTTATAGAATGACATCACATTTGATCACCTAACTCTAGTAACACACACACACTCAGAGCTTTGCTAAGATCTGTTGCAGTATCTGAAAGCTATAGAAGAATTTCAAAAACTTGTACTGTTCCCTTCCAGAATTCTTTGTTTAAACATATACATTTATTCAGTTATAATAACACTGTTATCTTTTAGCACAAACATCTGTACAAGTCAGTGTGATAGTCAAATGACGCAAAATTATTTACAAAACTCCAGCTAACCATGCTGGCATATGTCACACATGCACTGCCCTACTGTCCCTGGCACAGATGGCAGTACCTCACATCATCACATCGGATGTTAAGATTTTGAAGATCTGCATCTTCATTACTGTCATCACCACTAATACCAGATATGTATTTTGTTCTTTGGTTGTTCTGTGTACTAACCAGTGTAACAGAGATAACTGCTCAGATAAAAAGGAGCACTTAGCCAACAAAGTTTGGTTTCAGTGAAAACTGTTGCATGCTAAGTCAGGTTTCATAAGGAAAAGGATGACTGGGAGCTGAGGAGCTGACAACTGTCTCCATGTACTAGAAGGCATTGAATAGGCTTCTATGCAACCCACACATTACTCTGTATATACTCCCTAGCAGATTATTTGAATTAGTTTTTTTTATCCTGAGCTTCATTTTAAATCAAGTAAGAATATGTAACTGAACATACAAGTAAATAATCGATATATACCTGACCAGGCATATGCAGAAACTACAGTGACTTCAGAGGTTACTTAAGAAAAGAATGCAAGGCATAACAAACCTGCCTTATGCAGAGCGCCTTAAAGCCCTTTCTCTCTACTCAGTCTCCTATAGATTGCTGAGAGGTGATATGTACCTGGCTTACAAGGTGTCCACAAACCCCACACTTATGAATTATCTACATATTCATAAATCAAACATTACCAGAAATACAAGGTCTTGGAACCTAAATTTTGTCTGTGACTTAAACAGAACTTGATGCAGAAACAGATATGTGTCCCAGAGTCTGCCCCTCCAATGGAACAGGCCTCCCATCCATGTGAAGCTGAGTTAATTTATTACACAGCTTAAGTGCAACCTAGACCAGTGGATGGGGAATAGGAAATTTACACCAGGCCTGGCATCCGTGTCCCTTATGGACAAGAAGTAGCATATACATGCCTGGCTCTCAGTGTTCTCTTTAGATACAGGACATCATTATTCTTTTGGGAAAACTTGGCTAGGCTTAGAAAGATCCACTGGGTCATAAGCCTAGTAACAGTCTATGAATCTATGAATACATTTCTAGATATACTGAAGTTTGAGCACACTGTGCCTTTATATACGACTAGCTAGAAGAACTAGGCAGGTCAAACTATGTACAAATCGTATAGCTTGCTGTGTATAGAATTTGTATTGCCAAAGAGAAAGTAAAGTAGAAAAAGAATAAAATAAAGTATGTAAGTCAAAGTAAAAGCCTCACTTACATAAAGTATTGATTTCATGAGGAAACTGTGATCACTTAAAAAACTGGATAGTGTAAAGTATTAAATCAGGTAGGAGAGATGTAAAAAAACATAAGAATTAGGAACATTTTTGCAGGATTTAATGTACTGTTTATATTACTGAGCAGCTTTCTGTTAAACATAACTTAGCAGAGAAGCCTTTACATGACTTAAAACTTACGCTTTTATTGTAACAACTACTTATGAAGTTCAGCTTTCATATCTTTATACTCCTAAAATACAGCTCACGTATGTATAGTGTATAAGCCATGCACCTCAGCAGCGATGGTGTTTCGTGTATGTAGGCATTCTTTCTTCTTATACCACCAGACTTTACATTGAAGCTTACTCTTTTCCTTTGCCTACATGAGTGTGTACCTTCTTGCAAACGCCTCACCCCTTCCTTGGCTGTATATCATATATCCCAATAACTAATATTTAAAAAGGTCACTAGTGCTGGACATTGTACAAGTTAACCACCCAAAGGTTTACTTTCTCAGTAATAGCTTTCCTAGCAGACTGTTTGAAGGTGTTTCTTTTTAACATTAGACATAGCATAACCATGCAGTGTGTTACCATTATGGATTGTCTATTATTGCAAACTATGAAAAATTTTCTTCTGAATATATTTGAAATGGTTGTTTGGAGGCTCTTTTTTCCCTGTAATGATTTTGTGGAAATAGTATTGTATGGATCATGCAATCCCCAATAAAACCAAGACCCAGTCCTCCAAGGTTATGCGTCCTGTCTGGTGGACCACAGCCATAAACAAACTATACAATAGAAGGAGGAAGCTACTACATGATAGAGCAAAATCCCAAAAAGGGAAGGCGTCTCTGATCAGTATTAGCAAAAAAATACGGGCACTCATAAAATCGTCTAAGGCCAGCTTCGAGAGAAAAATTGTACAGGACACTAAGGATAATCAGAAGGCTTTCTTTAGTTATGTTAGGAACCTGGGTGGGAATTCCCAGATATGCTCAGAATTAGTCCAGAATGACAAAAAATACACCGGACCTACAGACATTGCCAACATCCTAGCTGACAGGTTCAGCGCAAACCTCTCCCCCCCTTCCCCACCAAAAGGGCAAATATCTATCCCAGCAGAGTACTGCCCCCCTGACATCTCAGATGCTCAGGTAAGAGCCGCCCTCTCCAAAGCAAAAAACACAGCATCAGTGGGACCAGACGGTGTCCCGGGCTGCGTCCTACATGAACTCCAAGAAGAACTACACCCATACATAAAACTACTGTTCAATCTCAGCCTTACTACAGGATATGTACCCAAAGAGTGGCGTACAGCAACAGTGGTCCCTCTCCACAAAGGTGGTGCCTCAGCGGATCCTGGAAACTGTCGCCCCATAAGCCTGACTAGCTTGGTCTGCAAAGCTATGGAAAGGATCATCATGGACCTCATAAATAAAGATATTGGGGACCTACAGACACTGGATCCTACCCAGTTTGGCTTTGTTAAGGGCAGATCCTGCCTTTTAAACCTGGTCAATTTCTTTGAAACAGTCACCAAGGCCATTGACGAGGGGAAGGTGGTTCACACAGCCTACCTGGACCTTGCAAACGCCTTCGATACAATACCTCACTCGGGCATTATAGATAAGCTCACCAGCTTAAATATAAACCCCTATGTAACTAGATGGGTTGCCAACTGGCTCAAGGACAGAACCCACATGGTTAGAATTGCTGGAGCCATGTCAGACTCCAAACCAGTTACAAGTGGCGTCCCACAAGGCTCAGTCCTGGGACCTCTCTTGTTCGGTATATATTGCTCGGAGGTACAGGCTAACACGGAAGGACTGTGGCTGACCAAGTTCTCAGATGACTGCAAACTGGGCGCCATAATCGACTCTCCAGCCGACACAAGCATCCTACAAAAGGGCCTCATAGAAACAGACAACTGGTGCCAGAGCCATGGCCTCAAGCTAAACGCCAAAAAGTGTATAGTCATCCCCTTTGGCAAAAACAAAGTGCCCACAAATTACCACATAGGTGGTAATCCATTAAGTACAGCAGAAGTAATTAGGGACCTGGGGACCCAAGTTGATAGCAGTCTCTCATTTGACAACCACGTGGCCAAAGTGGTTAGAAAAATATTTTATATAGCCCACCTAATCATGAAGGGATTCACATCTAGATCAGAGGAGGTCATCGTGCCTCTTTACTCATCCCTCATCAGGCCCATAATTGAATACAATGCCCCTTTTGGGATGTACCTTACCAGACACCTGCAGCAACTGGAAAGACCCCAAAAGTACCTCACCAAGAGGATCATAGGGCTCAAACAGATGCCATATGCTGCCCGGTTAAAGAAACTCCAGCTCTACTCAGTGGCATACCGCCTGCTCAGAGGCGATCTGTGCCTGACGTATAAAGCCATGTCCAACCCGGAATTAATGGACATGCTGCACCTCAGAAAATCCAAATCCCATCGAGCTACGCGCTCGAGAGACTTGAACCTCAGCACTGAAATAAATAGGACATGCTGGAGGGACAGATTCATAACCCAGAGGCTCCCTTCACTCTGGAATAAAATACCAGTCCAGGTTAGGCAGAGTCCCTCATTGACTCTCTTCAAGAGGAATCTTGATGAGTGGATGGGAGATCATAGGTTTACCCCGGGTATCACTTCTGTGTCACTGTTAGACAGAGGCACAGTATACAAACCTCGAAAAAGGGCATAGCAAAATTCATTTAAAATGGGTGGCGAAAGCCAAACACACACTGGCTAGGCTTATAAATGCCATAGGTATGAACCTATGAACCTAAGAGGCATAAGCCTGACTGACTTGAATGGGTATAAACTTGCTTTCTTCAGAGTTAATAGATATAATTGATCTTGTAGACTAGGAGATCCTGTTCAAGTTTTTTTGTATAGTGTTAGGTTGTGTTACATATCTTTAATATACTAACATCATATTAGAAATACTGCCTCCATTTCTGTTTGTTTTTAATTTGTAAAGCCTGTGTTGTGGCTGAAAAAGGATCAAATGACCTGTTTACTTACTCAATTAATAGAAAAATAAACTTATGCACAGCTATTTTAGAGTAGCAGTGAATCAATTTTTATTTCCTTAATCAGAAAATATTGATCCTTGATGTCCTTCAAGGATGCATCTGCAGTCCTTACATATGGGTTGTCCTGCCTCAGGCAGCCCTTCGGTCGGCCGGATTCCAAAGTCTGGGTCCGGCGTCGGCTGATGTCGCCCTTTCCCCGACGTCAGAGTGCCTGGGGTATAAAAGAGTCAGCCAACGCCATCTTCCTCAGTCTTTCTTGCCGCGTGGTGCCCGAAGCAGAAGCAGTTCTCAAGTGCCGGTCGGCCAGCTCCTGTAGATTCAGCTACCGAAGACTTCAAAAAGCTAAGTACCCTGTTGGGGACTCTTTCTTGCCTCAGCCGATGTCAGATCAAACGCTTAAAGTTAATAATTGCTTGACTTGTGGGAAACAAATACCTCATAAGGATTTCCATTCCTACTGCCTCCCTTGCCTAGGCCCAGACCACGACATCTCGGCCTGTACTGCCTGTGCCTCCTTTAATTGACGCACTCTTAGGCGTCGGTCGGAGTATGCAGAGGAATTTTTTTGGGCTAGTTTCTCTTATAAAATGCCGTCGGAGACTCCGACTTCTCATTTAACTAAAAACCGGAAGGACAAGGACCGACACACGCAGACCGTGGTTTCGGCTGAAACCACGCCTAGGCCTACCGCGAGTGTCTCGGTCTCAGCTGAAACCGAGTCCTTGGTACTTCCGACCGTGGAAACGGTACAACCGACAGCCTCGGCCCCGAAGGCTTCTTCTGAATCGGTTATGGATTTACCCGCGGAAACTGGTGTTCAGGAAACTACCGACACTATTCCCTTAGACAAGAATACCCCAGCACGTGGAGCAGCCAGGCCCCCTGCATCCATGTCCATTAAAGCATTAACTAGGACTAAAGCTGCTAAGCAACAAAAAAACTCTGCCTCCCAAGACTATTTCTCAGGGATCCACTACAGGTTCACAGATACTAAGTTTGGCTGAGGATCTTATTTTCTTAATCAGGGGATCCCAGCCTCATCCGGACAGGGGCTCTCAACCCCCTCTAGACAAAAGGCCCAGGGCTGAGTCCGCTGATCCTCAGTCCTCTGATGAAGCCTCTGATGGCTTTGCTCTATCAGATTACCAGGAGGAGGAGGCCTTCACAGCCTACGAGGATACTGATGCAGAGGAATCCATTCCCTCTGCCTCCCCTCCTGAAGAGCTGTCCTTTGGGGAGACCCTTCACTCCATGAGAGAGCATTTCCAATGGCAGGGCCAGGAATTCTCCGATTCCAGGAAGAGATTAAGGACTTTTCTTCATTTACCTCAGCATAGACCTTTGGCTATTCCTCCTGTTTTAAGTGTCATTGATGATGTGTATTCTGAGTCTAGCACTACCCCTGACACCCTTCCTCCGGCTCCTGTTAAACCCGATAGGTACTACAGGGTCCCGGACTCACATCATTTCCTTTACAAAGCCCACTCTGCTGACCCAGAAACTATTTCCCAGGGTCCTAAAGGGGTTGCAGCTGCCACTACTAAAAATCCACTCCCCTCTGAAAGGGAGTCCAGGGCTTTAGAGAGATGGGGTAAAAAAGTGTATACTTCTTCCACTCTGTCTATGAGGGCTTTAAATTGTCAATTTCATATGATACAGTACCAAGAGTATTTGTTGGATGAATTGCAGAAAAAGCTGTCTTCTCCTGAACCCCTAGACCGTAAGTCACTTCAGGATCTGGTACATAATTCACAACAGGTTAGCAACCATTTCTTGCAGTGTGGTTATGATGCATTGGAAGCTTCATGTAGGTCAGCAATGACAGGTGCAGTCATACGTAGACATGCTTTGCTGAAGGAACAATCTCTGCCAGATCATGTTAAGGCTAAGCTTCTGGATGCTCCACTAGAAAAGCAAAAGTTATTTGGCTCCACTGCTCCGGAGGTCTTAAAGAAATTTGAGGAAAAGGCTAAATCTGTACAAACAGTCAAAGATTTCCTCCAGGTACAACCACCAAGATTCAGCAGAAATTGGCCTTCTAAGAATTGGTCCTTTCTGGAAGAGAGATATCAAAGAGGCAAGAACAGGCGTGCCAGAGGTAGAGGGCAAGCTAGAGGCTCCTACAGAGGGCGTCAATGGCAGCCTCCTAACCAGCGAGGTAGTGCAGGACCAACAACTGCTGCACAAGGACAGACTCAATGACTTCACCTTGATCCCGCCAACCAGGGCTCAATTAGAAGCACCTTTGGGCGGAAAATTGTCTTTATTCTCAAGAAATTGGCACAGTATTACAAGGGACAAATGGACACTGCAAATAATAGACAAAGGATACAGGTTCCATTTCCATACATTACCAAAAAGAAAAGGAATGCCAAACCTGCCACCAAATCAAAGAGCAGAGGCTTTAAAACAAATTGCCAACCTATTGCAAATGAAAGCTATAGAAAAGGTTCCTCTCACAGAACAAGGCCAAGGATTTTATTCCAGACTATTCCTTGTCCCAAGAAAAGAAAAACAATGGAGGCCTATTCTCGATTTGTCCGCACTCCATACTTATCTCATTGTGCCAGAATTCAAAATGCTGACCCTACAGCAACTCCTTCCCATGCTGGGCAAGGGGTCTTGGCTGGTAACTCTAGACCTCAAGGAGGCATACCTGCATGTCCCTATCAGACAAAGTTGCAGAAGACACCTCAGATTTCTTGCAGGTTCAGAGCATTATCAATTCTCAGAATTGCCCTTTGGCTTATCTACTGCGCCCAGAGTATTCACGAAATGCCTGGCATCAGTAATTGCACACTGCAGACTTCAGGGGATTCAAATATACCCGTATCTGGACGACTGCCTTATACAAGCGGACAGCCAACAAACTTTGGAAAAACATTTGAATTATGCCATCCGCCTTCTGCAGGCCTTGGGATACACAGTCAACATTCACAAGTCAAGACTTGTGCCATCCCAAAGAATAACTTTTCTGGGTGCGGAACTAGATACAACCACCCAAATGGCTTTTCTCACAGAAGAAAAACAAAGACAACTACCGGATTACTTCAAAAATCTGAGAAAACAAACTCGGATGACTGCAAGGAAAATCCTGCAGGCCCTGGGTTACATGGCATCGTGCATTCTTCTGATTCCACAAGCAAGGCTGCATATGAGAAAACTACAATGGTACCTAAGGAGTTTATGGTCTCAGCACAATCACAGCCTAGAAACTTTGATACCACTCATTCCATGCCTTCAAAAGGAATTCCTGTGGTGGGCCCAAGCAAGCCAGTCAAACAGGGTTCTGCCTTTCAGCAAACCAGTAACCAGCCAAACCATTACCTCGGACGCTTCAGACCATGGATGGGGAGCACACATGGAAGACAGATGCATCCAAGGACTATGGTCTCAGAAAGAATTAGCATGCACATAAACCAAAAGGAAATGCTGGCAGTGATACATGCAATCGAGGCCTTCAAGCACTTTCTACATCAAGGCCACCTGCTAATAAGGACAGACAATACCACAGTTATGTGGTACATAAACAAGCAAGGAGGTACCCATTCCTACCCTCTTTGCAGACTAGCAATGAATCTTTGGGAACTTTCCCTAAAACTCAATATAGAGCTGCAATCCCAGTTTGTGCCAGGAAAAGACAATATACTGGCGGACAGCCTAAGCAGAAATACCATGGATCCACACGAATGGATGCTACACCCAGACATCTTCCTTCAGATAACACAATTTTGGGGAAGGCCGGACATAGATCTTTTTGCCTCCCACCACAATCATCAGCTGAAGAAATTCTGTTCAAGGACATACCACCCACAAGCATGGAAAGTGGATGCCCTCTCTTTCAGCTGGAATACTCTAACAGTGTATGCATTTCCACCTCTTCCACTAATGACCAGGGTCTTACTGAAAATCAGGACAGAGCAGCCAAAAATTATTCTAATAGCCCCAGACTGGCCAAGGCAGCACTGGTACCCACTGTTAAGATTCCGGTCACACACGAAACCTTGGCCTCTACCACAATGGTCACTCCTTCTGACACAGCACAATTACAAAACTCTGCACTCCAGCCTGAAAACCCTGCAGCTGACAGCCTGGAGAATACCTTGACTCCTCACCAGGAAAAGCTATCCAAGAGAGTGAAGGATATCATCATGGAAGCTCGCAGACCTTCCACGAGAAAGGCATATTCAGCAAAATGGAAAAGATTCCACACTTGGAGCACCGCAAAGGGCCTAGATGCCACAGTGATGAGCATGGCACATATCCTGGAATACTTGGCAGAAATGCTCCACAATGGCCTTTCTTACTCTTCCATAAAAATTCATGCTTCAGCAATTTCAGCAGAATACAATACTGATCCACCTGTCTTCTCTCATCCTCTCCTAAGGCAGTTTCTAAGAGGAATTAAAAACATCAATCCTCCAAGAAAACCACCAGTGCCTACATGGGACCTTAACTTCATGTTGGAAAAGTTGACTCTACCTCCCTTTGAACCAGCAGCATCTTCAGAGTTACAGTTCCTGTCTTGGAAGACTGCCTTCCTTCTGGCCATAACCTCAGCAAGAAGAGTATCTGAATTGCAGGCACTCATGGCAGTACAACCATTTCTTATTTTTCATCAGGACAGAGTCTCCTTGAGAACCAATCCTTCATTCATGCCAAAGGTGGTATCCAGGGTCTCATTGAACCAAGCTATTCACCTGCCTACCTTCTTTCCAGATCCGCAAAACAAGGGAGAAAAACTTCTGCATTCCCTGGACATTCACAGACAGTTACGCTACTACTTGGACAGAACTAAGACTTTCAGAAAAACTGACCAGCTGTTGGTAGCATATGCTGCAGGCATCCAAGGCAAAGCAATTTCCAAACAGACAATTTCAAAATGGATAGGAAATTGCATTCGATTCTGCTACTCTTTTCATGGAAAAACTGTGCCAGCTAACACCAGGCCTCATTCCACCAGAGCCACAGCCACCTCCACAGCCTTTTTAAGAGGGGTGGCTACCAAAGACATTTTAGAAGCTGCTACATGGAGCTCCGTGCATACATTTTCCAAGCATTACAATTTGCCGTTATATTCCAGATCCAGAGCAGGCTTTGCTACGGCAGTCCTGCAGGGCATTTTAGCTACACCATCATTTTCTTAGATCCTACCACCCCCAGCTTGGCTATGGTATTCTACCCATATGTAAGGACTGCAGATGCATCCTTGAAGGACATAGTACAGTTTTGTACCTACCATAAATGTAGATGTCCGATAGGTATGCATCTGCAGTCAGGTTTTCCCTCCCTCCTTCCCCTCTGTGGTATTTCTTGGGTACTTATCCCTCTTATAGCTAGCTGGGGTTATCTATTATGGTGTATTTGTTTTTTATTACTGTGCATGTTTGGAATATTTTGCATTTCTCCAAATTTAGCCTTCGAGGGCACCTGGCATCTGGGGCAAGAAAAACTGAGGAAGATGGCGTTGGCTGACTCTTTTATACCCCAGGCGCTCTGACGTCGGGGAAAGGGCGACATCAGCCGATGCCAGTCCCAGACTTTGGAATCTGGCCGACTGAAGGGCTGCCTGAGGCAGGACAACCCATATGTAAGGACTGCAAATGCATACCTATCGGACATCTACATTTATGGTAGGTACAAAACTGTACTTTGTCTTAACATAACTATTGCGGTGTATTGGATGTTCATCGTGTTTCACTGTTGCGGTCATGACTGTAGGGTTCTCCCCTGCCGGCAGGCAGTTCTCTGTCGGCCAAAATCCCAAAGTCTGGGTCCGGCGTCGGCTGTTCGGCCATGCTCCCTGACATCAGAGCGCCAGGAGTACAAAGCTGACAGCCGACGCCATTTTCTCCAGTCTTTTCTTGCCGTGCGGTGATAGCAGTTCGCAAGTG
This sequence comes from Protopterus annectens, assembly GCF_019279795.1. Lineage (NCBI taxonomy): Eukaryota > Metazoa > Chordata > Ceratodontiformes > Protopteridae > Protopterus > Protopterus annectens. The sequence goes on along the minus strand of NC_056727.1, from coordinate 702,392,764 downwards.
CCGGTCAGCTGACTCCTGACAATTTTTTCTAAACGTACTTCAGTCCGAAGACTTTCTTCTCCTACTCAAAGCTAAGTACCCCGTTGGGGAAACTTTTTTCTTGCTCCAGTCCGATGTCAGAAAAAGTTAATAATTGTATTTCATGTGGGAAGCAAATACCTCATAAGGATTTTCATTCTTACTGTATTCCTTGCTTAGGCCCTGACCACGACGTAGCTAGTTGTCGGTTTTGTGCTAGATTCAATCAACGTACTATTAAACGAAGGTACAATTTTGCATTTCATTACTTCGGTAGGCGTTTTAATTACAAAATGTCGTTGGATACGGTTCCTGCTACCGGAGTTCACAAACGACGCAAGGATAAAGACAGGCCTCCGAGGTCCAAATCAGACGATGTTGTACAAGCACAGCCAGCTTCAGGTTCGGCCGTCTTCAGTGAGGCGCTTTTGCAGCCCCTGTCGTCGGCCATTTCGAAACCGATGGCCGAAACGGACTCCCACAAGGAGCCATCTAGGCCTTTGAATATTTCTGTTGCAGGACCTTCGGACAATGCTCCTTCGGATGGGTCCGGAGCCGCTGTGCAGGTACCGGCTTCCAAAGGGGTTTTCAGGCCTACTCGGCTTCTAATAAAGGCAAAGCGAAAGTAAAAGGCAAAGACTCCTTCCAAATCAAAGACTGCAGCCCAGGCCTCTAATGATCCGGAACCTAAGTCTCAGAAACAGTTACTCAAGATGGCTGAAGACTTACTTACTATGATTAGGGGTTCACATCCCCCTCCAGACAAAAGGCCAAGACAGGAAGTGTATTATGACTCCTCTGATCAGGCTTCTGTTTCTTCTTCTGACCAGGAATATTCTTTCCCTCCTTATGAGGATTCTGATGCTGAGGAATCCATTCCTTCAGCTTCTCCCCCTGAGGATTTCTCTTTTGGGGAAACTTTGCATGAAATGAGGGAACATTTTCACTGGGAAGGACAGGAGTAATCGGAATCTAAGAAAAGACTTAGAGATTTTCTTCTTCTTCCCCAACATAGACTCCTGGCTATTCCTCCTATTTTGGATATTGTGGATGATGCTTTTTCAGAGGCTAACTTAACTCCTGACTCTTTTCCTCCTGCTCCTGTTAAGCCAGGCAGATATTATAATGTTCCTGATTCCCACCAGTTTTTATACAAGAACCCTACTGCTGACCCTGAAACCATTTCTCAGGGTCCTAAGGGGGTTAAGGCTGCTTCTGCTAAAAACCCCATTCCCACTGAGAAGGATTCCAGATCTTTAGAAAGATGGGGCAAAAAAGTGTACACTTCTGCTACTTTATCTATTAGGGCTTTAAACTGTCAGTTTCATATGCTGAAATACCAGCAGTTTCTTCTGTCTGTTTTAAATCAAAAGTTATCTTCCATTTCCGCCTGTGCAGATGATAAGGAATTACATGACTTGATGCATGCCACTGAGCAAGTTGGGAAGCATGGTTTACACTGTGGATTTGATGCCTTGGAGGCTTCTTGTAGGGCTGCTGCCTCTGGCACAGTCATTAGAAGGCATGTGTGGTTAAAGGAACAAAACTTGCCAGATCAAGTAAAAGCTAAATTATTGGATGCTCCTGTTCAGCATAGTGTTTTGTTTGGATCTAAAGCTGAAGAGGTGATAAAGAAGATGGAGGACAAGGCAAAATCCATGCAAACAGTTAAAGATTTCTTACAAGTACAGCCACCCAGATTTAGTAGGAATTGGCCTACAAAAAATTGGTCCTTTCCCAATTCTGACAGGCCTCAGAGGGGTAGATACAGACGCTCCCGAGGAAGGCCTCAAACGCAGGCCTCTTATAGACCAAGACAGTGGACTGCTTCCACCCCTAGGGGAGGAGAGGACAGGTCGCAAGCTCATAGAAAACAGACTCAATGACTCCCTCTGTTGGGCTGCAGGAACTTCTCGCCTGGAAGCCCCTCTCTGAGGAAAACTTTCTCTTTTTCACCTAAACTGGATTCATATAACCCAAGACAAGTGGGTTCTGGATGTGGTTTCAAGAGGTTACAAATTCCATTTTCATACCCTACCAAGACCAAGCGGATGGCCGGATCTTCCAAAACATCAATAGTTGGAGGCCTTAAACCAGGTGGAAGCTCTCTTGGCTATGAAAGCCATAGAACTGGTTCCACTTTCAGAGATGGGACAAGGTTTTTACTCAAGGCTCTTTCTAGTCCCCAGAAAGCAAAATTCATGGAGACCCATTCTGGATCTGTCAGTCTTGAACACTTTTCTCGAGATACCAAAATTCAAGATGCTTACTCTACAGCAGCTTCTTCTAATGCTGACCAAAAATGCATGGATGGTAACTTTGGATTTAAAGGAGGCATATTTACACATTCCCATCAGGCAGGAATGCAGAAAATACCTCAGGTTCAAGGCCGGATCGAAGCACTATCAATTCTCTGCACTGCCCTTTGGATTGTCTACTGCGCCCAGGGTCTTCACCAAATGCCTGGCTCCAGTAGTAGCTTATTGCAGAGTCAAGGGAATTCAAATTTACCCTTATCTGGACGACTGTCTTATTCAGGCAGACAGCAAGGATGTCTTACTCCAGCATTTAGAATTTGTTCGGAATCTTCTCAAGTTCTTGGGATTCACTGTAAACATAAAAAAGTCAAATTTGACACCCTCACAACAGATAACTTTTCTGGGTGCTCTTCTCAACACAACAACCCAGATGGCATTTCTGACATACGAAAAACAATTACAGCTGGCTTCAACTTTCAAAACCTTGGCAACATTAACTCAGCTATCTCCAAGGAAATTCCTGCAGGCTTTGGGTTACATGGCCTCCTGCATCCTTCTCGTACCATATGCAAGACTACATATGAGGAAAATACAGTGGTACCTAAAAAGTGTATGGTCTCAGCATTGCCACAGTTTAGACATACAGATTACCGTCCTGCCTTGTCTTCAAAAGGAATTCCTTTGGTGGTCCAAGGCATGTACTCTAAACAAAGGAAAACCCTTCAGTCTGCCTACAGCCACTCAGATTCTAACCACGGACACCTCAGATTATGCGTGGGGAGCCCATTTTCAGGGCAACTGTCTGCGGGGCCTTTGGACAAAGGATCAGAAGCTCCTGCATATCAATTTAAAGGAAATGTTAGCCGTTCAGAAGGCTCTATTGGCCTTCAGGAATCTTCTACATCCAGGACAACTACTGAGATGGACAGACAACACCACAGTTATGTGGTACATAAACAAGCAAGGGGGATCTCATTCCTATCCCCTTTGCAGACTAGCCATGAATCTATGGAACACAGCTCTAGCTTTCAAACTGGACCTTCAAGCTCAGTTTTTACCAGGGAAGCAAAACTTCCTGGCAGACAGTCTGAGCAGAAACCTGTCGGACCCACACGAATGGATGCTGGACACCGAAATATTCAAGATGATTACAGCAGTCTGGGGATGTCCTCACATAGACCTCTTTGCATCCCACCTCAATCATCAAGTACAGATTTTTTGCACCAGGACATTCCACGAACTAGCTTGGAAAGTGGATGCACTATCATTCAGTTGGAGAAACCTCTCTGGGTATGCCTTTCCGCCTCTACCTCTTCTTCCTCAGGTGTTATTAAAGATCAAACAGGACAAACCCAAGATGATAATCTTGCTGGCCCCAAACTGGCCTCGGCAGTTTTGGTACCCAACACTGAGACACCTTTGTCTGGAGCCCCCTTGGGTTTTACCACAGACTCCGAACCTTCTGTCCCAACACCAGGGTCAGGTTCTGCACTCCCATGTCAAAACTCTCAGCCTGGCGGCATGGTTAATCCAGGTTCTATGATTCATTCTCTCCTACCCAAGCAGGTTATGGATGTCATTTTAGAAGCCAGACGTCCTAGCACTAGAAAATCTTATGCAGGAAAATGGAAAAGATTTTGCTCCTGGATGCAGGCTCAGGATTCAGATCCTCTTATTCCTAACATTCCTCTGATTTTACTTTACCTGACAGACCTCTTACATAAGGGTCTCTCTTTCTCATCCATAAAAATACATGCCTTTGCTATTTCTGCTCATTATAATACAGACCCTCCTGTCTTTTCCCACCAGCTCATGAGACAGTTTCTCAGAGGAGCTAAGAACTTAAGGCCCCCTAGATCTCCTCCCGTTCCTGCTTGGGATCTCAACTATGTTTTGGAAAAGCTCACCTTACCTCCTTTTGAGCCTGCTGCCACATCTGACATCAAGTTTGTATCTTGGAAGACAGCCATCCTGTTAGCTCTGACCTCTGCCAGGAGAGTATAGGAGTTGCAAGCACTCATGGTTGTGGAACCTTACATTATTTTTCATTAAGACAGAGTGTCTTTAAGGACTAATCCTACTTTCATGCCTAAGGTGGTTTCCAAAGTAGCTCTAAATCAAACTATTCACTTGCCAACTTTTTTCCCCACTCATCAAAATAAGGGGGAAAGGATCTTGCATTCCTTGGATGTACACCAGACAACTACGTTTTTACCTGGACAGAACCAAGGACATCAGGAAATCAGAGCAATTGTTTGTTTCTTATGCTTCTAGTTCCCAAGGTAAAGCCATTTCAAAACAGACCATTTCTAAATGGATTGCTCATGGAATCAGATTTTGCTATTCACACCATGGAAAGCAAATCCCAGGGAGTATAAGGTCTCACTCTACCAGAGCTGCTGCCACTTCAGCTGCCTTCTTCAGGGGAGTTCCTACCAAAGACATTTTGGAAGCTGCAACTTGGAGTTCAGTGCATACATTTTCTAAGCACTACAATCTTCCTTTCTACTCTGTCTAGGGCAGGCTTTGCTTCTGCAGTCTTGCAGGGCCTTTTAACCTCCCCCTCTACTTTATGACCACCTCCCTTTTATTCTGCTTTGGGATTCAACCCTACAGTCATGACTGCAACAGTGAAACACGATGAACATAGTACAGTTGTGTACACTTACCATAAATGTAGATGTTCGAGTGTCTTCACTGTTGCAGTCTGGGTTACCCTCCCTCCTGTCCCCTCTTATTTTTTCCTTTGTGTGGTTCCCTTCTTCATCCTTCTCCTGAGGTGTATTTGCAAAGGGTTTGGGATCTTTCTCATTTTGAAACACCTGACATCTGGGGCAAGAAAAACTGGAGAAAATGGTGTCGGCTGTCAGCTTTGTACTCCTGGCGCTCTGATGTCAGGGATCATGGCTGAACAGCCGACGCCGGACCCAGACTTTGGGATTCTGGCCGACCTAGGACTGCCTGCCGGCAGGGGAAAACCCTACAGTCATGACTGCAACAGTGAAGACACTTGAACATCTACATTTATGGTAAGTGTACACAACTGTACTTTGTCTGCACTGCAACTTAAAAACATTATCTCAGTAAATATCATAGAGGCCCACTCAATCTGAGAGCATGTGTGTGTTGAAATGCATACATTTCAAAACACCACAAGCTCAGCTAAATAGAATATATTGTAAATGTTATTTTTGACATAGCAGTTACAGCATCTGTAGTCATTTGTTTAAATCAAGAAAAAAATAAGACTTCTCAGTCAGGTTGTTTAAACTGTATCTTATAGATTCATAGGTAGGTACTAGGCTATCAGCCCAAGGGCTTAAGTAAGCCTAGATAACAAGGTTACCTGGCTTACACCACCCAAGAAAGTTAATTTCCTGTGCCCCTGTTGAGCAGAGCCACAGAAGTGATCCCCAGAATGTATTTCCTATTTCCCATCCACTCATCAAGATTTTTCTTGAATAGTGCTAATGAGCAACTTTGCTTGACATAGATGAGTAGCTTGTTCTTGAGTATATGAAGTCTCTGGGACAGGAATCTATCCCTCCAGCATGTCTTGTTTATTGTGGTGACAAGGTTTAGGTCCCTAGAGCATATAGCTTAGAGGGCTTGGGATTTCTTTAGGTGTAGCATGTCCAACAGCTCTGGGTTTAACATAGCTTTATATGTTAGGCAGAGATCTCCTCGGAGTAGGCAATATGCTATAGAGTAAAGGTGAGTTTTGTGAGACGGTTAGTGTAGGGCATCTGTTTGAGGCCAGTAATCCTCTTTGTGAGGTACTTCTGTGGCCTTTCCAGCTGCTGTAGATGTTTTCTGAGGTACATTCCAAAAGGGGCGTTGTACAACATAATGGGTCTAATGAGTGCCGAGTAGAGGGAAGCAGTGACCTCTTTTTTTCCTGGATGAGAACCCTTTTGTGATGAGGTATGCCACATAAAAGGATTTGCTGACTACTGTGGCAATGTGATTATCAAAGGAGAGATTACTGTCCACCTGGGGCCCAAGGTCTCTTATCACACATTAGGCATTAAGTAGACTGCCATTTATGTGGTAGTTCATGGGTACAGAGTTTTTACCAAAGGGGATGACAATGCACTTTTTGGCATTGAGCTTGAGGCCATGCCTCGGACACCAGGCATCTGTCTTACTGAGGCCCTTCTGTAGGATGTCCACATCATTTGGGGACTCTACTATGGCTAATAGTTTGCAGTCATCTGCAAACTTCATTAGCCAGAGGCCTTCTGTGTTAGCCTGTACTTCAGAGAAGCAGATACCAAACAGGAGAGGTCCCAGGACTGAACCCTGTGGTACTCCACTTGTCACTGGTTTGAAGTCAGATTTGGAGTCTGCAACTTTTACAGTGTGGGCTCTGTTGGTGAGCGAGTTAGCAACCCATCTTGTGACGTAGGGATTTATACCTAGTTTAGTGAGTTTAGCTATAATTCCAGAATGGGGGATGGTGTTAAAAGCCTTGGCGAGGTCAGGATAGGCTGTGTGAACCACCTTACCCTCGTCTACGACTTTGGTGACTGCCTCAAAGAAGTCGATCAGATTCAGAAGGCATGATCTGCCTTTCACAAACCTGAACTGGGTGGGGTCTAGAGTTTGGAGGTTACCAATCTCTTTGTTTATGAGTTCCATTATGATACGTTCCATAGCCTTGCAGACCAGGCTCGTCAGGCTAATAGGGCGATAGTTCCCAGGATCAGTGGTGGCTCCCCCTTTGTGGAGTGGGATAATTGTTGCTGATGTGAGACTATGATTAAACATGGTGCTTAGGTGAGGAGCCAGTTAGTTCAGAAGTTCGTGTAAAATGCAGCCTAGGATGTTGTCCAGTCCCATGGATGCTGTGATTTTGGATTTAGAGAGTGCAGCTTTTACCTGGATTGATGTGATTACAGGGACTGTGCATTCTTCCTGTATAGATATGGGGCCCTTTAGGGGGTGAGAGGGCGGTAAAGTTAGCACTAAACCTGTCTGCCAGGATGTTGGCAGTATCAGTTGGTTCTGTAATTTTTGTGCCATTGTGCTGTAACTCAGAGCAGATCTGGGTGTTGCCATTGAGATTCTTGACATAGCTATAGAATGCTTTCTGGTTGCCCTTAGAATCGGTGGCGATTTTGTTTTTGTAGCTAGCTTTGGAGGGTCTTATAAGGGATCTCAGCTTCTTACTGAGGCTGACCAGAGGGCTCCTCCACTCATTGGATTTTACTCTCTTTTTCAACAGTTTCTTTCTTCTGTTGTAGAGTTTATTTATGGCAGGGGACCACCAGATTGGCTTCTTTTTTTTTTGGAGGATAGCGTCTTGGTTCTTTTTGGGATAGCATGATCCATGCACTCGTGTAAGTGCTTATAGAGTGCATTTGTGTAGGATTCAGCAGTCATAACTGTATTGTCCATCTGCATGGGTGTCATGAAGTTCACCACTTCTGTCTTAAGATGCATGAAGTTGGCTTTGGAGAAATATTTTACTGTAGTTTCCTTAATGGTGAGTAGGGGCGGGATGCAGATATCTTGGGTGATTAGCTTATGGTCGGATCTGACCAACGATGAGTTGACTTCAGGTGCGGAACACCGGTCACTCATGTTGGTAATGACTAAGTCTAGGATATTGTTGTCCCTGGTGGGGGTGTGGATAAGTTGATCCAGGGCATTGGAATTTATGAATTCCAGAAAGCGTTGAGCGAAGAAGTTGGTACATGAGTAGTTTTCCCAGTTAATGGTGGGGTAGTTGAAATTGCCCATTATCAGGGTGTTTGGTTGAACTCTGGTATTTTCTAGTATATCAAGAAAAGAGGAGTGGGTATCTTGGGACATGGTGGGGGATCTGTAGTAAGCTACAGTTTGTATTGCAGTTTTGCCCAGAGTTAGTTGCACTTGGATAACCTCGGATGCATTATAGGTTCATAGGTTCATACTAGGCTATCTGCCCTAGGGCATTTATAAGCCTAGCCAGAGTGTGTTTGGCTTTCGCCACCCATTTTAAATTAATTTTGCTATGCCCTTTTCCGAGATTAGTATACTGTGCCTCTGTCTAACAGTGACACAGAAGTGATACCCGGGGTAAACCTACGATCCCCCATCCACTCATCAAGATTCCTCTTGAAGAGAGTCAGTGAGGGACTCTGCCTAACCTGGACTGGGATTTTATTCCAGAGTGAAGGGAGCCTCTGGGTTATGAATCTGTCCCTCTAGCATGTCCTATTTATTTCAGTGCTGAGGTTCAAGTCTCTCGAGCACTTAGCTCGATGGGATTTGGATTTTCTGAGGTGCAGCATGTCCATTAATTCCGGGTTGGACATGGCTTTATACGTCAGGCACAGATCGCCTCTGAGCAGGCGGTATGCCACTGAGTAGAGCTGGAGTTTCTTTAACCGGGCAGCATATGGCATCTGTTTGAGCCCTTTGATCCTCTTGGTGAGGTACTTTTGGGGTCTTTCCAGTTGCTGCAGGTGTCTGGTAAGGTACATCCCAAAAGGGGCATTGTGCTCAATTATGGGCCTGATGAGGGATGAGTAAAGCGGCACGATGACCTCCCCTGATCTAGATGTGAATCCCTTCATGATTAGGTGGGCTATATAGAATGTTTTTCTAACCACTTTGGCCACGTGGTTGTCAAATGAGAGATTGCTATCAACTTGGGTCCCCAGGTCCCTAATTACTTCTTCTGTACTTAATGGATTACCACCTGTGTGGTAATTTGTGGGCACTTTGTTTTTGCCAAAGGGATGACTATACACTTTTGGCGTTTAGCTTGAGGCCATGGCTCTGGCACCAGTTGTCTGTTTCTATGAGGCCCTTTTGGAGGATGCTTGTGTCGGTTGGAGAGTCGATTATGGACCCAGTTTGCAGTCATCTGCGAACTTGGTCAGCCACAGTCCTTCCGTGTTGGCCTGTACCTCCGAGAAATATATACCGAACAAGAGAGGTCCCAGGACTGAGACTTGTGGGACGCCACTTGTAACTGGTTTGGAGTCTGACATGGCTCCAGCAATTCTAACCATGTGGGTTCTGTCCTTGAGCCAGTTTGCAACCCATCTAGTGACATAGGGGTTTATATTTAAGCTGGTGTGCTTATCTATAATGCCCGAGTGGGGTATTGTATCGAAGGCTTTTGCGAGGTCCATGTAGGCTGTGTGGACCACCTTCCCCTCGTCAATGGCCTTGGGGACTGTTTCAAAGAAATCAACCAGGTTTAAGAGGCAGGATCTGCCCTTAACAATGCCGAACTGGGTAGGATTCAGTGTCTGTAGGTCCCCAATATCTTTATTTATGAGGTCCATGATGATCCTTTCCATAGCGTTGCAGACCAAGCTAGTCAGGCTTATGGGGTGATAGTTTCCAGGATCCGCTGAGGCACCCCTTTTGTGGAGAGGGACCACTGTTGCTGTACGCCACTCTTTGGGTACATATCCTGTGGTAAGGCTGAGATTGAACAATAGTTTTATGTTTGGGTTTAGCTCTTCTTGGAGTTCATGTAGGACGCAGCCCGGGACACCGTCTGGTCCCATTGATGCTGTGTTTTTTGCTTTGGAGAGGGCAGCTCTTACCTGAGCATCTGAGATGTCAGGGGGGCAGCACTCTGCTGGGATAGATATTTGCCCTTTTGGTGGGGAGAAGTTTGCGCTGAACCTGTCAGCTAGGATGTTGGCAATGTCTGTGGGTTTGGTGTATTTTTTGTCATTTTGGACCAATTCTGAGCATATCTGGGAATTCCCACCCAGGTTCCTAACATAACTAAAGAAAGCCTTGTGATTATCCTTAGTGTCCTGTGCAATTTTTCTCGAAGCTGGCCTTAGACGATTTTATGAGTGCCCGTAGTTTTTTGCTAACACTGATCAGAGATGCCTTCCCTTTTTGGGATTTTGCTCTATCATGTCGTAGCTTCCTCCTTCTATTGTATAGTTTGTTTATGGCTGGGGTCCACCAGACAGGACGTCTGCCTTTGGAGGATTGGGTCTTGGTTTTATTTGGGATTGCATGATCAATGCATTCATGAAGGTGTTCATAGAATGCGTTTATAAAGGATTCTGCGGTCTGGGCCGTATTTTCCACAGGCCCGGGGGCTTTGAAGGATTCCACCTCGGTTTTGAGGAGTGTGAAATTTGCTTTAGAGAAGTTTTTCACTGTGGTTTTCTGGGCAGGGGGTGGGGTCGGGATGTGAATATCCAGTGAGATTAGTTTATGGTCTGATCTTACCAGTGAGGGATACACTTCTGGTCTGGAGCATAGAGTCCCCATGTTGGTGATGAACAGGTCCAGTATGTTTTCCCCCTCTTGTGGGAGTGGTAACAAGTTGTTCCATAGCATTTGAGTTTATAAATTCTAGGAACCTTTGAGCTAGGGTGTTGGAGCTAGAGTAATGCTCCCAGTCTGTGTTTGGGTAGTTGAAGTCACCCAATATAATGGTATTTGGAGAGACCTTCATATTTTCCAGTGTTCTCAGGAAGGCCAAGTGGGTTCCTGGGTTTGGGAGGGTGGTCTGTAGCAGGCTATAAACTGGACGGCAGTTTTATCCACTGTTAGTTGCACATGGATAGTCTGATGCTTCGTGCTGTGCCACCAAACCTGTAGGTGTGGGTATCTTTGACGAATATTGATACTTCCCCTCCTTTTCTGGTTCGGTCCAAGTTTTGGGGCCGAAAAGCATGGTATGAGGTATAACCTGGTAGTGCTGGGGTGCTCTCGGGAACCTTGAACCAGGTTTCTGTTACTGCACAGATATCGATGTTCTCCATGCTAAGGAGAGTTTCGAGTGCATGCATCTTGAGGTTTAGACTTCTGGCGTTGAGTAGCATTACTCTTAGTTTCTTATCCCTTGTGATACCTAGGGAGGTTGGTTTGTCTTTTGAGCCTTGCCTAAAAAAGGCACTATGGGAGTAGCAAGAGCCTTTGCCAATATCCGAAAGCCCAGGGGTGACAGGTGCAAGCCGTTATGCTGCGCAACTAGTCTGGAGGTATGAATATCCTTAATGAATATGGATACACGTCCGCCTTTGGTCTTCTGGTCCAGGTTAGCTGGCTGAAAAGTGTGGTATGAGTTATAGCCTGGTAATACAGGGGTGCTCTCTAGAGCCTTGAACCAGCTCTCAGTCACTGCACAGATATCGATGTTCTCCATTTTAAGGAGTGCCTTTCGTGAGTGCATTTTGAGATTTAGACTTCTAGCATTGAGTAGCATTCCCCTCACTTTTTGCTTGCCTGTTCCTGTTACGGTGGTGAATTTGTCATTTGAACCTTGCCTAAAAAAAGGCACTATAGGGGCGGCAAGAGCCTTAGCCAGTATCCAGAATCCCAGTGGCGACAGGTGCAGGCCATCTCTGGCAAAGCGTCATGGTCTGTCGACCATGTCGTCCCAGGCAGACAGATACTGAGTCCCCTTAGAATGACACTAGAAACTTAGCCAATTGTTGAAGTCAGTCATTTTGTCCTTGTACTGCAGTATCATTCTAGGCGATGGCAGGATGCTACTCAGGGCTAGGGTCATACCAGCCTGGGCTACAAGATTGGAGAGCTCTTCCATGTCTCTCTTCATGTAGTCCAGGGAGGTACATCTCAGGTCATTCACACCAACATGGACACTGACAGAGTCATATTTGTACTTGTTGTGGAGTGACCTAAGTGCGTGGGTTATGTGGCGGATCCTGGCACCCAACAGGCAGCTGACAGGAACCTTCTCCTTGTTTAGCCTGGTGAGTGGGACATCAGTGTGCCTGACTCTAGAGTCACCTACGACTAGTGTGTTGGGTACGTTGGTTTGTCTTATGGGCTGTTGTTTATTGGCACACTGAGTCTGTGGGCTATGTATCATTTGGGTTATGTTGGGGGGGTGGAGGTTGCTTGCGTTTCTGCTTTGGAGGTCTCTGTTGCTTGAGCAGATTATTATTGAGAGCCTCTGCGAATGTTTTTGTGTTTCTATGTGTGGATTTTGGTGGTGTAGGTTTAGTGGGACTATGTGATGAGTGTGGTGCGGTGCAAGTGTTTACCTTCTCCTCCTGACTGTCAAGTTCAGTCTTGGTTGGAGAGAGCCTTACCTCCAGTTTGGCTAGATTAGTGCATCTCTCACAGGTTGTAGTGTTGAGTGGTAGGAGGAGAGGGTTGTCTGTGTACATGAGGCAATTGCTACATTGCCCCAAGATGCCCATATTCATCAGATAGACAGGAGAGAATACTGGGAGCTGACCCTTGGACATGCCTGAATAAAAAATTACTTTCCTCTAGACAAGTGAGGAAAGTGAATATAGGAGCTGTTTTTCTCTAAGCAAGTGAGGAAAGTAAGTACAAAAACTGTTTTCCTCTAAGTAAAGAGGAAGGTTGAGTGTTGTAGTAATCTGTAGCTTATTTAGTGCTAACAACAAGTTCTGAACAAGTGCTGAGCACGAATAAGCAAGTTCAAGTGCTAAAACTAAGAATCTGTACCTGGATGTTGTGGTAGATAGGCTACCTAGTGCTTACCACTCCTATTGATAAGCTAGAATGCTTCCCTCCAGCACAGAAAGGTTTGGGGACTAAGAAGCTTACAAACAGTCCTGGATACAGCAAATCTGTATCTGGACTAGACTAGTTACAGGAAAAGAGGGAAACCAGTGCAAACACAGACTCTTAAACCAGAAAGTTGAAAGAGATGGAAAAACTGCCCAAACAGCTAATAAACTACAATTTTTGGGCCAAAAACCACTCTTGTGATAGTGCTTACCACTCCCACTGATATGCTAGAAGGCTTCCCTCCAGCACAGAAAGGCTTGGGGGGCTCAGAAGCTTACAAACAGATCTGGATACAGCAAATCTGTATCTGGACTAGACTAGTTACAGGAAAGGTGGGAAACGAGCGTAAATGCGGGCTTTTAAACCAGAAAGTTGAAGGAGATGGAAAAACTGCCAAATGGCCAATAAACTACAATTTCTGGGCCAGAAACCACTCTTGTGATAGATATGCTACCTAGTGCTTACCACTCCCACTGATAATCTAGAAGGCTTCCCTCCAACACTGAAAGGCTTTGGGGGCTTAGAAGCTTACAAACAGCCCTGATTACAGCAAATTTGTATCTGGACTAGACTAGTTACAGGAAAGGCAAGAAACAATCTTAGAAATTCTTCTGAAGAATAGCCATATACCTTAAACTGGACTGTAATTATTCTTTTTTATTATGATGTCACTAGTAAGATAAAACAAACATATAGCTAATCTTATACAGAGACTAATATGTAAAAGGTGAATTGACACCTTATAAAACCGTGTGTAACAGTGTTGAGCGTGCTTACTAATGAAACTTGCATGAGTATATGTATGTGTGTATGTGTGTATATATATATATATATATATATATATATATATATATATATATATATATATATGTTTAAATTGTAAGTATACATTTAAGATTTGGGGTATAAAGTCATAGAAAAGTATCTATATTTTGGGAGTTTTTATTTTTAACGTAGATTTTTTTAAACATCTGTATTGAATTATCACTTGAGACATAGACACATTTACATTTATATAAAAGTAATCAAACTGTTCTAACAAGTTCACATTTACAAGCATCGTACTTCCCATATGTTGCTAGATACGCACACACACACACACACATATATATATATATATATATATATATATATATATATATATATATATATCATATAATCTAAGCAACATTACATAAGTTATTCAATTCCTGCCTTTTTTATTTTTTTAAACAAGAAGTATCTTTATTACACCATCACTTGAGGCAGTCATACATTTTATATTTACATCACAAAGCATACTGTGTCACACTCCCCATTGCAAACATTACACATCACTTATAATCTACTCAATGATTTTCACTCAAACATTACATAGCGCATTTAAGTCCTGCCTTCTTTTAAACCTTATTCCTCCCCTGTATGTATTCTTTCCACAATTCCCATTTTTCCTACGTAGTTTGCTCTTACCCTTTTGTAAAGATCTGAATTCCAGTTGTTTTGTCTGTTACTATACTCACTAATTCTAGTATAGTTGGTTTAAATTTTGATTTCCATTTTCTAGTAATTGCTTTTTTGGCAGCCACCATAATTAGACACAGCAAGGCCTTACCAAGTCTGGGCAATTCCAATTCTGTATCATAGCTCAGAAAAATCATCTCCCTTGTGATGCCAATCTGTCCACCCAGTGTCTCTGACAGTGCATCCCGCAGGAAATGCTTGAAGTCCGCCAACTCACCACACTCCCAGAAAATATGTTCCCAGTTGCCTCTTTTATTTCTCCGTCACACCTCCGACATTTGCTGTCTACCTGAGGGAAAGATTCTCTGGAGTCTACTTTGGGTATAAAAATGTCTATGCAAACATTTCCAAGCAAATATCCTAAATCGTCTAGGTTTTGTTGCATATTTGGGAGACATACATATATCCTTCCATTGCTTCTTTGTGAATTACTTATCCAGTCCTTCTTCCCAGTCTGTTCTGTCCTCCTCTGATTGATTCTTATAGTTATCATGCAGTATTTTATATGCTCCATTAATTAATCGTTTGTTAATGGCAGCTTCTATTCTAGATTCTACTAAAAACTCTACCAGTGCTGGTCTTTTCTTTAGGACCCCCTATTTCTTTCTCTTGTCTATACTCTATCACTCCTTGATAGGGAAGGCTATCTCTAACCTGCAGTCCAAGTAAATTCTTGGGGTCCTCCCATTCTGTTATCTTCCCCTCTCTAATTGTTTGCTCCCAATTCTAGCCCCCTCTTGCCTGTTGTCTATATCCCTAATTGCAGTTATCCCTGTGGGCAGAGTCTCCTTTCTCCATTCCCATGTTGGCTTAGTTTAAGGATATTTTCTGCTACTTTTTAGTGATAATTTCCTGTACGATTATTGTCATTCTAGTTAAAGGCCTGCACCAAAACCCCAGTCTCTCCCTGTTTCTTGAGCTTCCCCCCATTTCATCATCCCTTGCCACTTTGAATTAGTTTTAGCTTCTGCTATGTATAGGATACTTAAATCTGTAGCTCTGAAATATCCCTTCAAATCGGGTAAACCCAATCTGCCCTGTTCTACCAGAAGAATCAGCTTATACCACTTGACTCTTGCTGTCTTCCCCTCCCAGATACAGTCCTTCAGCTCTTTATTAATTGCTATCCACAACTTCTCCTGTAGTTGATAAAACTGACCTGTGCATAAGACTAATGGAACTAAAAACATTTTCACTGCTTGAATCTTACTGTCAGTATCCATATAGTAAAGCTTCAGTTTTCTCAGTTTTTGTATTATCTTTTGTTTAGCCTATACCCCCATATGCTTAAAATGGCCTGCAATGGCATCTAGCCTAGTGCATACCTATGAACCTGTGAGAGTCTGGTGAAGCACTAAGGATACAGGAGAGTTCAGCTCTGGAAGCTTGGAATTCCAGAAGATGTGTGGTCTTTTGGAGAATGGAAATTTTAAGGGAGAATAATAGAGCTAGAGATGACATGTGAGAAAGGGCATAGATTGGGGAAAGGTAGACGGGGGTGGGGGACACTAGAAGAAGTAGGAAGGGACGAAGCAAAATATAGGAAGTCATTGAGCATAGGTAGGTAGATGAGTATAGTTAAATGTGAAAGTAAGACAGCAGACAAGACAGTGGAGGGAAGGATGAGATGTTGGTTAATCAGAAAGGAAGTGAGGAGGAAAGGAATGATGATGTGGAGAGAATAGATAATAAAAAGAAAGAAACCAGGGTGGAGTGGCAGGCAGATAATGGTGGCAAATAAGAAAAATGCAAGACAGAGCAGAGATAAAATTGGCCATGCAAGAAGCATCTTCAGAGAGAGAGAGAAAGTGAGAGTAGAAGGGAAGTGAGTATGAAGGGGCAGTCAACCAGAGGGGAAGAAGTTGAGTCAGGTATGACAAATGGTCAGGAAGAGGGGTAGTTTAGGGAGTCTGGACAGACTGCAACTACACATGGTGCTGGAAGGAAGGTAATCTTAGTTTTGTAAATGTGAAGCTGTGCTGGTTGTGCGCAGGAAGTTTATCAGTATGTGCTATTAATTGGGAGGAATCAAGGAAGAGTTTATTGTCATGGGGAAGGGGATAACAACGTGGTGCTCCTAAATCATCAGGAGGAAATGAAGAGGGTGGAGAGGGAAAGAGGTGCATGGAGAAAAACAAGACCAAAAGGAATATATGGAGAGACAGCAAGGCATAGACGGTGAAAAGTTAGGGAAATTAGGTGCCATGTTTTGGAGATACCTGGCAGAGGCAATGAGGAAGACTGGGGTGATGCTACAGGAGTGGCAAGGAGGCTATGCAGGAAAGCTACTGAAATGAAGGAGTAAATGAAACAGAAGAAAAATAATAGGGAGACAGAGAAGTGCATTTCTGTGACAGGACACGCTGTCATCATGAAGAGTAAAAGACTTAGCAGGGAGCCAGGAACATCTAGGTTAGAATGAAATCAGGCTTAGACTTAGTCATGAAATGAGGTAACTAAAGTAGCCGTTATTGAGGGGTAAATGCATGTAGTGATGCATATAAGCACCAGTGACCTATCAGAGATGATAGTTGAGGATGTAGTAAGTAGGACCAAGGATGTGGCAGAGCACTGGAGGTAGAAGCCAACACACTGAGGAAGGAGAATAGTGAATGGTGACAACAGTGGACAAGTGAGAAAAGCTTGCCCAGAAAAGGCACTAGTGTACATAGTTTGTTTGGAAAGGTACACTTCCTTGATTCTACTTTAACCCGAGCATAGGGAAGGAGGAATGCTACAAAAGCAGAGAACAGGGGGTAGGTACTTGAGCATTCGGTTGATGCAGAAGACAGACACACCATCGCTAAAGAATCAAGGATGATTTGGTGCATATGCTGATGGTATTATTGTGTTCTGTAAGGCATTTGGGGAAAAAAGGATAGGGAAGCTGTAGGTGATAGTGCAGGAAGATGCTAGACATTTCTGATAACACAAAAACATGAACCATTGACAAAAATATGAACTGATTTTAGGAACGAGAGGAATAGAGAGTTTTTCATAGTTTGCAAAAGTAATGTCATCAAATGTGATGTTATAGAAGATGAAGAGGACCATTGTTCTATGACACAAAGTAAGGGAATTACAAGGGTCAAAATATAGGGTAAGTATCCTGGTGATTAAAGCAGAATAACAAAAGTAGTGCTAGCAAGTCTGTATACTGTATTAGCTCCCAAATGTGTCAGCTAAAGACAGTGAAAGACTGCGTGGGGGATCAAACAAGAGTGTAGTAACAGAATTTTACTTATGAGAATTCTGAGTCTGCAGGAGCATTCTGGGAGATCCTGATCTCCATGGTAGATAAGGGAGTGGGAAGGGATTCAGTTCTTTGACCATGGGGCTCAGACAGCTAGGGTGGGTTTAAGCATTTTTTGGATGTGCTCCTAACCAAGGTGATGGAGGTCGGGGATGGTAAAGTGAAGCTGACTTAAACCAGCATTGATAGTGTCACTGCATGGATTAGAGTATTGGGGGGTGGGTTAAGAAATCAAGTCAAAAGGGAGCATTAAGGGTTGTAGAGGGGAAATCTTTCTTAGTTGTATTGCAAAAAAAGTGGAGAAGGATCAACCTAGCCAGACTAAGATAGGGAGGGAAGTTACAGAAGGAAAAGAGGTAGAAACGCTGAATAAATATTTCTCCTTGGTCTTGCTAAAAGAAAAGGAATAGGGGTATGGGTATGACACTGTAAACTGGGAAATGTTATTATTTAAGACAAATGTGTGGAAATTGAGCTAGTAGTATTTGAGCTGCATCACATTAAAATTGTTTGTAAATAATTGTATAACTAAAGGAGGCTGTTTCACACTTCTAAATGTAGCATGTGAAAGAAAGTATATAAAATCGTATGTAACTGCATTTGCGACTGAAAATGTGTTACACTTTAAAAGTGATATTAAATCTTGCTCCACAAATGTGTGCACTTTTGCAGAGTTTACTGCTTGATGATGTTGGCTATGTAACATGATAATGATTATAATGATGCTTTATATGGACAGTATTTTCCATGGATTCCCACTCCCATGCACACACAATTATGTATCCTTGCAAATAAAAAGCATCTTCTGAATAGAAATTAAATCACAAGAAATGATATTTTACGACATCCAAGTGTAAAGAGTGACTATTATTTCGAAAATTTTTGATAGGTACTGTTTTGCTTGCTAGAGGAGACCCTTGGAAATCGAATACAACCTGTAAGGAATCTAAACGGTTTTTTTTATCTCCAAAGCCAGAAACAGTAAGGGAACAGTATGTCTTTCAGCAAGAACTAGATAATTTCCGATTCATTTTCCGAATATAGTCTGTCTGAAAGTTTTATTTTCAATTCCTTGTGCAAGTTCTCTTCTCTTTGCATATTTACTTGAAAAAGATGCTTTAACTTATTTCATGTAAGAATTTTATTATTTAACCTTCAGTGATTGTGTGTGACTATTTATTTATTAGCATGATGCTTTATCTGTTTTACTGGCAGTGGCACCCTTAACTATGTGGTATTTAGCCTGTGAAGGGTGGCTGCACATATCTAATTGCTAACATGTGAATATTTATAGACTGAATTATTTTAAGAATAAATAGTAAGATGCTTTCTTATCTTTTAGTTTTGACCAGCTGGTGGCAGAGACCTCATAAAACTCGAAAATGAGGGAGTTGGTGTTAGGGAGATGCCATCTACCCCCTGTTCCAAACAGTATTTTGTGTGTGTGTGTGTGTGTGTGTGTGTGTGTGTGTGTGTGTGTGTGTGTGTGTGTGTGTGTGTGTGTGTGTGTGTGTGTGTGTGTGGTGTGTGTGTGTGTGGTGTGTGTGTGGTGTGTGTGTGTGTGTGTGTGTGTGTGTGTGTGTGTGTGTGTGTGTGTGTGTGTGAGAGTGTGTATAATTATTCTAGTCAAGTTTCAGTTACTGTTGGTATGAAAGGCACTAGACTAGGCTCAGTCTGAGTTGGATGAAATAAGCACACTTTTACTTTTGCGGTTTCTTCACATTTATAGGTTGGACTCTTGTTTGATTTTTGTGAGTTGGATGAAATCCTGGAGAGCTAGTGATTACACCTGTGACCTATAGCTGTAGACTGTAAGGCTTGTTTTTGTGTGGTAGGTGTTGCCCATTACCCAAGGCAGCAGTCTGTATTTACCATACACTCTTAAAGCCAATTGCCTTTTGTATGTTGTCTAGGATCACTGGTGGGCCTACCCGAAACTACTGGTTCCATTACATGTCAGATATTTCCATCATTGGTAGAGGAGTTAAAGCCAGTAGCCCAGTCCATCACAGTGGGTACTAGATCGTGACAGAACATAGAAAGAGCAGGCAGTAGATGAATGTCAGGATAGACAGTGAAGTGATGGAGTGGAAGCTGGCTACCTTCAGAGGGGGATAAGAGACAGGGACTAGACATGCAAACTCTTTTAGTCCTCTGGAATCTGGACAATATGTAGTCAGATCCGCTGATTGTGACATTCAGTGGAGGTGTTTTGTTTGACTTTGATACCTACCCTCACAGCCAGTAACATTGGTAACATCAGCTAAGATTTTCAGTGAGATTGAAAGCCATTATTATCATGGTTGAGTCATCAAAATGTAATTTTTATGCCTGTACTGTTATATGATATATTTTGGCTTTCCCACAATACTGACCAAGTAAAGAGACAGATGGAACTCTTTCAGGATTTTCCCTTTTCTCAAGGTTTAGAACCTGTAAAATTAGTGTACTGAAGTACAGGAAGTGTGTGCTGGGAGATGATGGTTCATGGGTGCTTGCCCTCTTAAAGAATTTTCTTAAGCTTGTTTACTTATTTTACAGTGTTCTTGGTTTGCAGGTTTTTTAATTAACCAGATTAATTTATTGTAGGTTTAAGCTTTATTTTTGCTGAGTTTTGGGATTTGTTTTGAGTGGAGTCTTTGGTTTTGACATTGGTTCTCTTCTACAAAAAACTGGCTAATTCTGAAGCACTAGGGAACTAGAAATTCACAAGAGTGGTGCAGTAGTACAAGGGAGTAACATGGAAAATCCAGTAACTAAATGCCTGCTAACGTAGCAGTGGTGGTGATGAAAGTCATGGACAAATCCACAGGGAAAGTCTATTTATTTTTCTAGAGAGCAATCATCTGTAGTACAACAACCAAAATGGATTCAAGGCCCAAAAAGCTGATGTTCATCGTGCATACAGCTGCAATCATTACAGATGGGTTATCCTGCCATCAGGCGGGTCCTCGGTCGGCCGAATTCCAAAGTCTAGGTCCGGCGTCGGTTGTCGTCGCTTCTTCCCTGACGTCAGTGCGGCAGGGGTATAAAAGAGGCAGCCAATGCCATTTTCTTCAGTCTTTCTTGCCGCGCGGTGCCCGAAGCAGAAGCAGTTCACAAGTGCTGGTCGGCCAGCTCCTGAGATTTACGAAAGTATTTCAGCCGAAGTCTTCTTTAAAGCGAAGTACCCCGTTGGGGAAACTTTTCTTGCCTCAGACCGATGTCAGATAAAGTTAATAATTGCCTTTCTTGTGGGAAGCAAATACCGCATAAGGATTTCCACTCTTTCTGTATACCTTGCTTAGGCCCAGACCATGACGTCTCGGCCTGACGTTTTTGTGCTAGGTTCAACAAGCGCACTATTAAGCACCGGGCGGAGTTCGCCCTTCATTATTTTGGCAAAAAAATTAATTATATCATGTCGTCGGATACACCGACACCAGTTTTTAGCAAAAGACGCAAAGATAAGGACTGACATCCGAGGTCCACACCGAGTACTGAGAACACGCTTAGGCCGACTACCGGTTCTCCGGTTCTTAGCGAGGCGCCTACGCAGCCCCTGAATACCGATGAAACTATTTTACCGGTGACTTCAGTACCCGAGGTCGCAGGTTCCTCGGTCTCCATTCCTACTGCAGATACCGATGCCACTCTTGGCGGGGAAACTCAAAATTTAGTCAGGCCTGCCATTTCTGAAGGTGTCTTCAGGCCTTCCACCTTCTCTATTAAATCCTTCACTAAATCTAAAGCAGCCATGAAAACTAAAAAACAGGGTCCTCAGACCTACTCTCAAGGCCCCATGCCTAAAAAGCAGATGCTTAAAATGGCTGAGGATTTGATAACTCTCATCAGGGGTTCCCAACCCCCCTCTGACAAAAGACCCAGATTGAAGGAAGACTACCCTTCCTCAGACCAGGCTTCTATTACCTCAGACCATTCTGAGGACCAGGATTATGCCTATTCCCCTTTCGAAGATTCTGATTCTGAGGAGTCTATTCCCTCGGTCCCCCCCCCCCCCCGAGGACTACTCTTTTGGGGAAACCCTGCATACATTGAGGGAACACTTTCACTGGGAAGGCCAAGATTACTCAGATTCCAAGAAAAGGCTCAGGGAATTTCTACTGCTCCCCCAGCATAGACCCCTGGCTATCCCTCCTGTTTTAGATATTTTGGAGGATGTGTACGCAGAAGCCAACCTTAATCCAGATTCTTTACCTCCAGTCCCTGTTAAACCAGACAGGTATTACCGGGTCCCTGATTCTCACCAGTTCCTTTATAAAAGCCATACTGCTGACCCAGAAACTATTTCACGGGGTCCCAAGGGAATAAAGGCCTCTACTGCTAAAAACCCTTTACCTTCAGAGAGAGATTCCAGAGCATTAGAAAGGTGGGGGGAAAAGGTGTATACATCTGCCACTTTAACCATGAGGGCATTAAACTGTCAATTCCATATGTTAAAGTGCCAACAGTTTTTGTTATCCCAGTTAAAAAGCAAAATGACACAAACAGAACAACCAGATTTGAAAGAGTTGCAGGATTTGTTGCATGGTGCAGAGCAAGTGGGTAAACATACCTTGCAGTGTGGTTTTGATGCTTTAGAGGCCTCATGTAGAGTTGCTGTCACAGGGTCTGTTATACGTAGACATGCTTGGCTCAAAGAGTAAACCTCACCAGATCATGTCAAAACAAAGTTATTAGATGCACCACTTTAAAAAGATGTATTGTTTGGTGTTAAAGCTGAGGAGGTACTAAAGAAAATGGAGGAAAAAGCGAAATCTATGCAAACAGTGAAAGATTTCCTGCAGGTACAACCTCCACGCTTCAGCAGAAACTGGCCTTCAAAAAATTGGTCCTTTCCAGCCACGGACAGACCTCAAAGGGGCAGATACAGATGCCCAAGGGGTAGAGGACAACCTCAAGGATCTTACAGAGCAAGACAGTGGCAAGCACCAACCCCAAGAGGTGGAGAAGATAGATCACAGTCATTTAGAAAACAGACACAATGACTTCCTCCTATGCCTGCCAAGCAAAGCTTTAATGGCAGCATCTTTGGGCGGAAAACTGGCATTATTTTCAAAAAACTGGCATATTGTTACAAAAGACAAATGGATTCTGGACATTATAGACAGAGGCTACAGGTTCCACTTTCACACCCTTCCAGAAATGAGAGGCATGCGAAACCTGCCACAAAATCAAAGGGCAGAGGCACAAAGACAAATTTCCTCTCTCATGGACATGAAAGTGATTCAAGAGGTACCTGCAAAAGAACAAGGTCAAGGTTTTTATTCCAGACTATTCCTGGTACCAAGGAAAGACAAAGATTGGAGACCTATCTTAGACCTATCCATCCTAAACACATATCTACAGGTGCCAACATTCAAGATGCTCACATTACAGCAGCTTCTTCCCATGCTGGGCAAGGAGTCTTGGCTGGTAACATTGGACCTCAAGGAGGCATACCTGCATGTCCCTATCAGACAAGATTGCAGAAGATACCTCAGATTTCTTGCAGGTTCAACCCATTACCAATTCTCTGCATTGCCCTTTGGCTTATCTACTGCACCCAGAGTGTTTACGAAATGCCTGGCATCAGTAATTGCCTTCTGCAGAGTACAAGGAATACAAATCTACCCATATCTGGATGACTGTCTGATCCAAGCGGACAGCAAGGACATTCTATTACAACATCTGGCTTTTGTAATAAAACTGTTAAACTTCCTGGGATACACAGTGAACAAAAATAAATCAAAACTAATACCGTCTCAACAGATAATTTTCCTGGGTGCCAGCTTAAATACAACCACCCAGATGGCCTACCTCACGCCAGTCAAACAAGGGCAACTGTCTCAATACTTCAGCAAAATGGCAACTTTCACCAGACTAACTGCAAGGAAAGTCCTGCAGGCTCTGGGATTCATGGCATCTTGCATCCTACTAATCCCATGTGCAAAGCTGCATATGAGGAAACTACAATGGTACCTAAAAAACTTATGGTGTCAACACAGCCACAGCTTGGAAACAATTATACCATTCATTCCATGCCTTCAAAAGGAATTTTTGTGATAGGCTCA
Organism: Protopterus annectens; assembly: GCF_019279795.1. Classification (NCBI taxonomy): domain Eukaryota; kingdom Metazoa; phylum Chordata; order Ceratodontiformes; family Protopteridae; genus Protopterus; species Protopterus annectens. The sequence continues at coordinate 702,369,197 of NC_056727.1, read as the reverse complement.
AGCATGCCAAAGAAACACAGGTCTCCCTTTCTGTGTATCTCAAGCAACTCACATCATCACAATGGACACCTCAGACTATGCCTGGGGAGCACACATGGCAGATCAGTGCATTCAGGGAAAATGGTCCCAAAAAGAGAAGCACCTACACATCAACCAAAAGGAGATGCTAGCCGTGCAAAATGCTCTTATGACCTTCAAAGACCTACTGCATCCAGGCCAGCTATTGATAAGGACAGACAACACCACAGTCATGTGGTACATAAACAAACAAGGGGGAACTCATTCATACCCCCTGTGCAGGCAAGCCATGACCCTATGGAACACAGCACTGGAATTGCAAATTCAACTACAGGCACAATTCCGCCCAGGGAAGGAAAACACACTGGCAGACAACCTAAGCAGAAATATGACAGATCCACACGAATGGAAGTTGCATCCTCAAGTTTTCTCAAAGATAACTCAGGCATGGGGACAGCCAGACATAGATCTATTTGCTACCCACAGAAATTACCAGTTGAAAAAATTTTGTTCAAGGACCTATCATCCATAGGCCTGGAAAGTGGACGCACTCTCTTTCTTTCAGTTGGACAACACTGACAGTCTATGCCTTCCCGCCTCTTCCTCTACTGACCAAAGTTCTATTAAAAGCCAGAGCAGAGAGGCCACAAATGATTCTCCTTGCTCCAGACTGGCCACGACAACACTGGTATCCACTCCTAAAGAGCCTGACACACTCCCCACCATGAATCCTACCTCTAGTCCCTCTTCTGTTGTACCAGCACAACTACAAAACCCTTCACAGCCAGCTCAAAACCCTAAATCTAGCTGCATGGAGAATACCTTAATTTCCCAACAGACTCTCCTCTCCAAGGAGGTGCAGGATGTCAACTTGGAGGCCAGAAGACCTTCTACTAGAAAAGCCTACTCCGCCAAATGGAAACGATTTTGTTCCTGGAATCAAGAAAAGGGCCAGAATCCTTGGGTAATAAATATACCTCAAATTTTACAGTACCTAGCTGAGATGTTAAACAGTGGCCTTTCCTTCTCCTCCATCAAGATCCATGCTTCAGCCATTTCTGCACAGTACAACACAGACCCTCCTCTATTCTCACATCCTCTAAGGCAGTTCCTCAGAGGGGCAAAAAATATAAAACCCCCAAGGAAACCACCAGTTCCAGCTTGGGACCTCAACTTCGTATTGTAAATGCTGACCCTGCCTCCCTTTGAGCCAGCTTCTTCTCAGAGCTACAATACTTGTCATGGAAAACAGCCTTCCTTCAGGCTATCACCTCAGCACGCAGGGTTTCGGAACTGCAGGCCCTCATGGCTGTGCAGCCATTCATCATTTTCCATCAGGACAGAGTTTCCTTACGAACCAACCCTACCTTCATGCCAAAGGTAGTATCCAGTGTAGCTTTGAATCCGACTATCCACTTACCTACCTTTTATCCAAATCCACAGAACAAAGGGGAGAGACTACTACATTCATTGGACAGTCACAGACAACTTCGTTATTACTCGGACAGAACAAAGCCATTCAGGAAATCTGAGCAATTCTTTGTGTCCTATGCTACAGGTGCTCAAGGAAAGGCCATTTCCAAACAGACAATTTCAAAATGGATAGCCCACTGCATATGCTTTTGTTATTCATTTCATGGAAAATCTGTGCCTGCATACATCAGATCCCACTCCACCAGGGCCACAGCTACCTCTGCAGCTTTCCTCAGGGGGGTCCCTACCAAGGATATTTTGGAAACAGCTACTTGGAGTTCAATGCACACTTTCTCCAAGCACTACCACCTTCCACTATACTCAAAATCTAGAGCAGGCTTTGCCACAGCAGTCCTGCAGGGCATCCTCGCTCCTCCTAGTTCCATTTAGTGCCTACCACCCTTACTTAGCTTTGGGATTCTACCCATCTGTAATGACTGCAGCTGCATGCATGATGAACATAGTACAGTTTTGTACCTACCATAAATGTAGATGTTCGAGTGCTCATACAGCTGCAGTCCAGGTTACCCCCCTCCGTCCCCTCTTAGGACAGGCCTTATGACAAACACCTTTTTCATACAACCTATTTGGGGTATTATTTTATGGTGTATTTGCTTGCAACTACTGTTTTTTGATTTATCTATATTGCATGTTTGCATAACATTATGTTTTGCCTTCCTTCTGTTGGCACCTGACATCTGGGGCAAGAAAAACTGAAGAAAATGGCGTCGGCTGCCTCTTTTATACCCCTGCCGCACTGACATCCGGGAAGAAGCGACGATAACCGACGCCGGGCCTAGACTTTGGAATTCGGCTGACCGAAGACCCGCCTGACTGCAGGATAACCCATCTGTAATGACTGCAGCTGTATGAGCACTCGAACATCTACATTTATGGTAGGTACAAAACTGTACTTTATTCAGTCCTGATGTAGTATTGTCCTTTCTAGGAGATGGTGAAGGGGAATGCCAGTTCGGTAGGTAATTTTTGAGATCACAAAAACATTTAACTTGGTTCCAAACAGGTACCTTCAAGAAATATTGCAGGGGCAGGTGTAGGACTTTTACTGTGAAACAAGACTGTAGCTGAATTTAAGGTTGGGACCCATAGGATTAAGATGTGATGGACAGTGGCAGGAATAAAGATAAGTATATAGTGTAGTACTAGTGTGTTTGTTTCATACATATTTGAAGAACTACTGCACAGGATCAACCCTTTTGCTAATAACACATAGAAAAGTACAGCAATGGAGGATGGGCGGAAGAGTCTTAGGAAGGAGGTAGGCTAACTGAGCAAAAAGATGGCAGTTGAGGTGCAGAAGAACGAAATGTATTATACTTGAACATATACCACATTGGTGAAGAACATCAGCTGTGGGAGAATGGTGCTGATGGTCCCAGAGTAAGTAAAGGATTTGGGTGGATGTTAACACCTGGATTGTTAGACCACCAATAATAGAGTGAAAGTATAATGGTGGTTGCAAGCAGAATGCTGGTGAGTAACTTCAAGAGGAATGAGTCAAACTGCAGAAAATTAATACTTCAGCTATGATTCATGCCATTGTACTGAAGACTGAAAGGCAAGGTATCATTTCAAAGCTGAAAAATGCCCTGCGAGATGATAAGACAGGAATCCGAAGGGAAAAAAAAAGAACACATTGTCTAAAGAAATTGCTGGCACAAAACACACACTATCAGAGACCAAACAGCAGTACAAACGTGAAACATTTTTGTATCTACTGTGTGAGAAATTTTTGTAAATAGCTCCCACCACCCCCACCCCTACGTATACACAGACTTATTTGTACTAACATTGTGGTCACTTAACCATAGGGAAGTCTGCAACTCTATAAATTTTCTGTACATAGCTACCACAATGTGTTTCCATGTAGATATGGTTTCAGCACTGTGTTAATGAAGTGATGCGAATAATCATATTTTCTTGCTCGAAAATCACATTAAACCAAATCAACAGTCATACATTTGCTAAAACTCTGTGATCCTTCCTCTACCAGGTCCTGGCTGGCCCGCATCTTAAGTACTACTTGCAGATCAGAAAGCTATCCAAGGACTGGGGCATTAGGCTGCTAGAGGATGTTCAAAGTAATGATGCCAGAAGAGTGAGTGGGTAGTGGTGAAAGGTTTGACTACTACAGAGAGATGGAGAAACATGACATGAGTGCACAAGATAATATCTGGGAAATATGAAGACATCACACTGAAAAAAAGGATGGGGAGCACAGGTAGCAAATTGTAGGGGCCAGCTACTTACTGTATATGCAGATTTTTTTTTTCTCATAGTGGTTATGGACAAATGACAGACTGCCAGAATAGATGATGATGATGAACTCTACTGAGGCAGTCAGAGGGGTATGACATAGGTGGAGAAAGTGCATAGATGAGGGTGAAGAGCCAGAGAGGTGCAGCCCAGCATTCACCCTGTAGAGGGATCTATTCAGAAGGGTAGGAACAGCTCAACCCCAGTTGCTAACCTAAAACATACTTGCAGGTCTTCTTCATTGGAACAGTACCAGGAGTTCCCATGCTGGAAGTCAGTGGTTGCACTTAGGAACAAGGATTCATCTCCTGCTCAGCTCCCCACCCCCAATAGTCCAGCAGGGCCCAGCTGCTCATAGCAAGTAGGATCTGCTGGATCCTCACACACCAGGGTCGATGTTTCAGACTGTCATCCTCAAGCAGTTATTTAAGGTCTAGTGGGACCTCTTTTGACAGGTGTACAAACTGAAAGGGAATAGACAATATGAGAAATTGGAGAACACTTTTAGTTTATGTGAACTATAAAATTTTACACACAGAATAACTAACGTTTATTTATTTTATATTAATTTATTTAACATTTGTTTACTGGAAAGTCAGACTTGGAACAAAGACAAGTTTCAGTGGAGGCCCAGGGAGAAACACTCCAGATGCAGGTATTTGGAACATTTTGTAAGACAATATGAAGGAGTAAATGGAACAGATAAAAAAAAAAAAAAACAGTTAATCCATTATTGTTACTTAAATATTTGAGTCCATCAGAAGGGAAAAAAGTAATAGCAGACTTGTTATGTTAAATGTGATGTAGAAAAAGCTTATGACAATATGCAGTTCATCCACATTACAGATTTTGGAAGAATACAGTTTAGATGTAAAACTGTCACATATATACGATTATGCCTATAATATTATTGTACATAATTGAAGGTGTTGAAATAAAAAGTGTTGTACAGAAATGTTTATGACAAGCTAATGGGAGATTAAAATTCATATTTTCATACCACTTTGGTGTAAATAGAAGACTTAATTATTTAAAAAAAATTCTGCATGGAAAAATATGATATAATTGTATATAATATACATGCAAATCTATTACTGAACAACCATAAAAGTAAAGGAGTAGGAGACACGTCTGTCAGATCTTTGGTATAATGTTTGGAGATGCCAGTGCTCTATTTCAGCAGTTCAGCTGTGGAAAGCTTTACTAGAAAGCATACAAAAACATGTGACATAATGGAGTTCCTATGACTTTTGCTTAGAAAGTTTATCTTGTATATGTACTAGGTAAGCTAAATTATTTAGATAGAGTTTACTATCTTACCTACTTGTATGTTAAAAACTGATTTTTATTACAAATCACTTTATACAGAGATCAAGACTAAATATAATTAGGACTGCAAAGATGGCTGCAGTCAGATCAACAAGTTGATTAGAGCTTTCCAGGTGTGAGAACTTAAACTAAGAAAAAAAGCCAGTAAAAGCCATCAATTTGGGTAAAATTTAGTTAATGGCAAATACTTGTCCGGCCCAGATGCCAGCAAAGGAGAATTTTGGGAAAGTAAGAGAATAATCGACCAGAATTTGTGAAGAAAAACAACTCTAGGTGGGAAGAATCATGTAGTTGTTCAGCAAAAACATTTCAAGTTTTAGCTTTGGTGCTGTAGACGGCTTTCACTAATTTAGAGGAAAAATAATGCAAATACACTCTGAAGTGTAACACTGGTAAATTAAACTCTGATATCAAACAGCTAAGTAAAAAGAAGTGAAGCTTGCTTTATTCAAATGATTTGAGAAAATGAGAAGATCAGAGGTTGGAATGAAGAAATGGCTGACTGAGTATGAAGCTTCTCAAGAGGAACCTTTTCAAAAATGAGTAGAGTTAGGAGGCAGACAATTCAGAGAACATGACATTTCCTGCTGTATCAGAGAAAGTGAAAAGAATATATTGCATTAATTTTTATTAACCTACAAATAAACAATTGGACTGCTGTTCCACTGCAGGCTTTCTCAATTGAGAGGTTACAGTGTGTGTACTCTCCAAATCTGGCCATGAGAAAACAGCCAAGACCTATAGTAGTAAAGGTGTAATTTATACTAACAGAAAGATCTTGAGAAAACTATGCAGAAGGAAAATATTTAAAACTAGGGTTACCAGAGTGATTGAAAAAAAAATGAGTATTTATTGTACACCAGGCAGAACATAAACAGGTTCATCCCAGCAGTCTGAGAATGCTGAGTGGTAGGTGTGAGATTCAAGTTGCTATATCTGCATGTCTTAAGAATATTTTTCCCTGGAGAACCGAATACATTTTTGGATGCAGGATAGGCTAGAAAACACAGTCGGATACCAGCACTGGGATTAGAGTAGGCCTGTCAAGTCTTTCTGATAAGATTGACAGATACATCCCGTGTGCCAGTCCTTTTTACCAAATACCCATCACCCTCCCGTTATGCACTCAATCTCACACACACACACACACACACACACACACACACACACACACACACACACACACACACAAAGAAATTGGGAGTGCACCATCATGCCAGGCCCTGAGCTGAGAGGATTGGGTGCTCCATTTCCATTTGCTTTGTGGAGGAAGTAAGAGGCTTTGAAGTCCCGTAACTCACTAATAAAAATAATGCAACATCAGCTTCCTAGAGTTCCCTTTTGGATGCCTCCTTCTTTGGAGAGACCTTAAAACTGAGAAAACATATTGTTTGCTGGCTGTGGCTTCCTCAGACCTTTGGATGAATGTACCTCACAGAGCTTTTCATTCTTACTGCGTCACCTGTTTAGGCCCAGACCACGACGTCCCTCGCTGCCGGTTTTGTGCCTTAATGCCTAAACCATTCGATGTCAGGTTCTCTTTGTCACTAAATTCTTTAGCTCTTGATCTCCGTATTCTGAAATGACTTCGGTAAGCCATCTGACTACCAATATTCAGAAAAAGCGTAAGGATAAAGACAGAGACGGACTGCATAGGTCCAAAATTGCCGATGATGCTTCCATTAAGCTAGTCGCCAGTCCTCCGGTACTCAGTGAGGTGCCTTTGCAGCCCCTGATATCCACTTCAATGGATTCGCAGGCCTCTACTGAGACCCATTCGGAGTCCTGTATGCAGCGAGACTCTTCTTTGACTATGAAACCTGCGGATGTACCTACCTTGGATGGATCGGAGCCATTGAGGAGGCACCAGCTTCAGAGGCAGTTCTTCACTCAACCGATGTTCGACTCAAACTGACGACTTCTCTTTTAACCAAAACTACCAAGTTTCTTAGGTCCAGAGTATGCACTGCACCTAGAAATCCGACGACCAAAGCGCATGCACCTGCTGTCATGCCACACAAACAAATGCTTAGAATGGCCGAAGACCTTATTACGTTGATTAGGGGAAGTCGGCCTTCCCCTGCTAAGAGATCGAGTTCAGTCCCCTTTGGTGGACAGAAGCATGCAACCACAACAAGGGACTACCTTTTACTCAACCCCATGTCACCCAGACCCTAACCACAGATGCATCAAACTATTCCTAGGGGACATACATGGATGGCAAATGTATTCAGGGCCTCTGGAGCCCAAGTCAAATTCATCTGCACATCAACCAAAAAGAGAAGCTAGCTATACAGAATGCACTGAGAGCTTTCAGATCACTACTCCTCCCAGGACGACTACTAATAAAAACAGACAACACCACAGTTATGTGGTACATCAACAAGCAGGGGGAACCCATTATTACCCACACTGCAGGTTAGCCATGGCCCTGTGGAACACAGCCTTGGACATTCAAGTCCATCTGCAAGCTCAATTCCTGCCAGGCAAACAAAACTCACTGGCAGACGACTTGTGCAGAAATCTCATAGACCCCCACGAGTGGCAATTGGAGCCCAGCACCTTCAACCTTCTGATTCAGAGATGGGGGAACCCAGAAGTGGATCTCTTTGCCTCCCCCTACAACCACCAGCTCAACAAATTCTGCACCAGGACTCCTCACAATAAGGCCTGGAAAGTAAATGCCCTATCTTTTCAGTGGGTGAATCTCGCAATTTATGACTTCCCCTCTGCCCCTTCTCTCAAGAGTATTACGCAAGATAAAACAAGACAGACCATGGACAATTCTGATTGCCCTGGATTGGCCACATCAGCACTGGTACCCACTCCTGTGCAGCCTGACACCAGTGCCACCCTAGCACCTATGCCAGAAACCAACCCTTCTCTCAGCAGGAGGGACAGATTTTGCACCCACAACTGCAAACCCTAAATCTTACAGCCTGGCTTATTCCTTGAATTCTCCCCCAGCAACCCTAAGCAGATGCTGGATGTCATTCTTAAAGCCAGAAGTCCCAGTACAAGAAAATCTTATGCTGATAAGTGGAAAAGGTTTTGCTCATGGATTCAATCTAAAGGAGAGGACACAACACTGCCCTCCCTGCCTCTAATCCTGGATTATTTAGCAGATCTACTCCACCAAGGCCTGTCCTTCTCCTCCATTAAGATACATGCGTCAGCCATTTCTGCTCATTACAACACTGAGCCACCTCTCTTCTCGCACCCTCTTATCAAACAGTTCCTTAGAGGGGCAAACAATTTAAAGCCACTAAGGTGAGCAACCTCCCCTGCTTGGGACCTTAACTTTGTACTGGAAAAGCTCACGCTGCTCCTCTTTGAACCTGCTGCGTCAGCAGAGTTAAAAATTCCTCTCTTGGAAAACAGCCTTGCTTCTAGCCATCACTTCAGCTAGAGGAGTGTCTGAGCTACAAGCACTGATGGCTGTGGAGCCCTTCATTATTTTCGATGCTCACAGGGTTTCCCTCAGGACTAACCCTTCCTTTATGCCTAAAGTGGTATCTAGTGTGGCTCTTAACCAATCCATCCATTTGCCAACCTTCTTCCCTAATTCTCAAAGTAAAGGGGAAAGGATCCTGCACTCCTTGGATGTGCACAGACAGCTCAGATTCTACCTTGATAGGACTAAGCCCTTCAGAAAATATGACTAGTTACTAGTCATCTTTGCAACAGGGGCAAAGGGCAAGGCCATTTCAAAACAAACTATTTCCAAATGGATAGCACACTGCATCCATTTCTGCTACAAGCATCATGGGAAACCAACCCCTCAGGGGGTCAGAGCACATTCAACGTGGGCAACATCTACCTCTACAACATTTCTCAGGGGAATCCCTACAAGGGACATTCTGGGAAGCTGCTACCTGGAGTTCTGTACACACCTTCATCAAGCATTACCACCTGCCTATCTTTTCCAAATCCAGGGCAGGTTTTGCTACAGCAGTCTTGCAAGGCATACTAGCCAGCCTTAACTCTTCTTGACTGCCTGCACCCTTCTTTAGCTTTGGGAATCTACTCAAGTGTGATGACTGCAACAGTGAAACATGAAGAACATAGTGCAGTTCTGTACACTTACCATAAATGTAGATGTTCGAGTGTATTCACTGTTGCGGTCCTCCAGCCCCGTTTTTTTTCTCTCTCTCCTCTCTATGGCTATTACTCACCCCTTATGGGGTATTGGTATTTACTTTTTACTGGTGGTGTTTTCCCCACCATAATTTAGCTCCCTATTTGGAGGGCTCCTGACATTTGGGGCAAGAAAAACTGATGTAATGGCACTGGCTGCCTGTTTTTATACCCCTGGTGACCTGACGTCAGTCCTGGAGCGACAGCATCTGACGCAGAAATACTAAGTCTCTGGTATTCAGGCTGACTGAGGGCTACCTGCAGGCAGATAACCCAAGTGTGATGACTGCAACAGTGAATACACTCGAACATCTACATTTATGCTAAGTGTACACAACTGTACTTTTTGTTGTTGTTTGCACTTCGTATGTATACTTGGTGATGTTTAAAGTGAATGTTGAAGTTGAGAAGTGTCTAGGTCATAACTTGCTGACAGGTTTTTTCACCTCCAAGTTTGGAGTGTATAAGGAACTGGTTAAGAGTTGTTTTCATGTTCTGTGGTGAGCTGCTGCATGCCTTGCTCATCACTGACTTTCTGATGCCATGGCTAGGACAACAGGCTCAGACATGTACTTGTGCATAATAGTATAGGTATAGCTGTCTTCACTTTAAAAGGAGCTTTGTTTAATCATTCTGGGTGCCCCTTCTACATGGAAATTCTTTACAGCCAGCATTCTTAAAACCTGGTTGATGACTTCCAAAAGAGGAAGCGGTCTCTTTTTTTTAATTTAGAGAGCCTTTACCACCCGCCCACCCCACTCCCAGACACCCTTTCTACTTCTTCTTCTTCTTATAGACCTGCTTAGTTTCTTAAGAAAACAAAATCCCTTCCCAGACTGAGGAGAATCCTCAAGCAACAGACAATTCCTAACCAGTCCGTTCCAGCTAAGTCACCCAGAAGGACAACCCCCACCCACCTATCATCTGTGGCTGCCTGTGGGGGGGATGAGCTTGCTGTGGCTTGGATAGTCATCATGAAGAACCAGTAGGTTCTTGAAATGGTCATGGATAATGACGTCTTGGAGCTGTCCATCTCCTCAGAATTCTTTGATCAGGCCCAGACTGTACTTTTTAAAGGGGCCATAGAGGCTAGCCCACCTGTGGAGCAAGGCTTGAAGTTTTATTCTCCACCTCTTCTTAATTCTAAAGATAATGGAAGGCTTCTTTTTTCACAGTGGATCCCTTAGACTTAGATCCCCAGCTACTTCAGTAAGTGCGTCTGGTATGTCAAGTTCTGGGTGGTTACACTTCAAAGGATCATGCATCCATTAGCACTGGGAATTTGGGTGGCATTAATGAACATAGTGGATGCCTTCTGTCTTCTCAGTGCCTGTGATGTACACAGATGTTTCCTTTGGTTTGTTCTGTGTAGACACCATAGTTTCATAGGTAGGTACTAGGCTATCAGCCCAAGGGCCTAAGTAAGCCTAGCCAACAAGGTTTCCTGGCTTAAGCCACCCAATAAAGTTAATTTCCTATGCCACTGTTGAGCAGAGCCACAGAAGTGATCCCCAGGGTGTATTTCCTATTTCCCATCCACTCATCAAGATTTTTCTTGAAGAGTGCTAATGAGGAAATTTGCTTGACATAGATGGGTAGCTTGTTCCAGAGTATAGGAAGTCTCTGGGACAGGAATATATCCCTCCAACATGTCCTGTTTATTGTGGTGACAAGGTTTAGGTCCCTAGAGCGTGTAGCTCGGAGGAATTGGGATTTGTTTAGGTCTAGCATGTCCAACAGCTCTGGGTTTAACATAGCTTTATATGTTAGGCAGATATCTCCTCAGAGTAGGCGATATACTACAGAATAAAGCTGGAGTTTTTTGAGACGGTCAGTGTAGGGCATCTGTTTGAGGCCAGTAATCCTCTTTGTGAGGTACTTCTTTGACCTTTCCAGCTGCTGCAGATGTCTTGTGATGTACATTCCAAAAGGGGCATTGTACTCTATAATGGGTCTAATGGGGAACAGCGACCTCTTTTTTTTCTGGATGAGAAACCTTTTGTGATGAGGTGTGCCACATTGAAGGATTTCCTGACTACTGTGGCGATGTGATTATCAAAGGAGAGACTACTGTCCACTTGGGTCCCAAGGTCTCTTATCACACATTCGGTGTTAAGTAGACTGTTGTTTATGTGGTAGTTCATGGGTGCAGAGTTTTTACCAAAGGGGATGACAATGCACTTTTTGGCATTGAGCTTGAGGCCATGCCTCTGACACCAGGCATCTGTCTCAGTGAGGCCCTTCTGTAGGATGTCCACATCATTTCGGGACTCTACTATGGCTCCTAGTTTGCAGTCATCTGCGAACTTCGTTAGCCAGAGGCCTTCTGTGTTGGCCTGTACTTCAGAGAAGTAGATACCAAACAGGAGAGGTCCCAGGACTGAACCCTGTGGTACACCACTTGTCACTGGTTTGAAATCAGATTTGGAGTCTGCATCTTTTACAGTGTGGGTTCTGTTAGTGAGCCTGTTGGCAACCCATCTTGTGATGTAAGGATTTATGCCTAGTTTAGTGAGTTTCTATAATTCCAGAATGGGGGATGGTGTCGAAAGCCTTGGCGAGGTCAAGATAGGCTGTGTGAACCACCTTACCCTTGTCTACGGCTTTGGTGACTGCCTCAAAGAAGTCGATCAGGTTTAGAAGGCATGATCTGCCTTTCACAAACCCGAACTGGGTGGGGTCTAGAGTTTGGAGGTTGCCAATGTCTTTGTTTATGAGTTCCATGATTATACGTTCCATGGCCTTGCAGACCAAGCTCATCAGGGTAATAGGGCGATAGTTCCTAGGATCAGTGGTGGCTCCCCCTTTTGTAGAGTGGGATAACTGTTGCTGTGCGCCATTCAGTGGGCACAAAGTGTCATGCGAGGCTATTATTGAACATGGTGCTTAGGTGGGGAGCCAGTTCATTCTGAAGTTCGTGTAAAACGCAGCCTGGGATGTTGTCCGGTCCCATGGATGCTGTGTTTTTGGTTTTAGAGAGTGCAGCTTTTACCTGCATAGATGTGATTACAGGGACTCTGCATTCTTCCTGTATAGATATGGGCCCTTTAGGGGGTGAGAGGGGGTAAAGTCTTTCATTATAAAGTACCGTTGTTCGGTTTTTAGTCTGCTCCCAAATTGTTTACCATGCTGCTAGCCACTGTAATGGAGACCTTGCAGGAAACAAAATGTCATGTGTTGTATTGCCTGGGCTGCTGTCCCTTGGTCACCCTACTGATGACCTTCTGTACCATTCCTGGAGTGGATGCTTTTATGGTTGCAGTCTCTGGAAGCAACTGTAAACTAGGAAAAGTTCTCTAGCATCTCGCCTCAGAGGACTGCCTTCACTGGTGCTGAACTAGATACCTAATACTGTTGGTTAGTACTGCCTGTGGTGACAGACCATAAGGTCTTGTCTTTGGCATCCTTTGTGAAGACTGAATTAAGGGTTCAGACCCTTAAATCCAAGGCACCTTCTGGGCTTGATGATAACCATAAATCTTTTTGGTGCCTCTTGCACACCTAAGGATACAAGTGTCATGGTAGACTGTGATACGAGTAGTAAACACCACACACTTCTAAATCTTATGGTGTTGAGATGTTTGTAGGCTTTAATAAACTGGTAGACCATCCGTACCACTGTACCCATGGATACTTTGATAGAGGGGTTGGAGAGCTTGTTTTAACTCCTTCATGGTCCATGGGAAGTGGCCCTTTCAAGACAGTAGGCTGCACATTCACTGTTCAGAGATGCATGCAGTCCTACTGCCATGATGGCTCTGGAAAGAAAGTTGTTTCCAGAGCTTTTCCTAATTTGGTCCAATAGTTCATCCATCTTGTAGTGCCTAAAAAGCAAGTGGTCACACAGCCATCCACCATCGAAAGAGAGATAGTGCTGATCTGTTAGTAAGTCATAGAGACTTCACTCTGTCTTAACATGTCATACCCTGGGGGAAGTCAGCATGCTGACTGCCTGGACTATTCCTTCACTCTTCTCATAAGCTTTAAGAGTCTTATCTGGTTCAGGTTTTCCCGTGAGTATAGTACACTAAAAATTTACATTATTCCTCCAAGAGGAGTTTTCACTGTCCTGTGCTCTATGCAGTAGAGTTGGGTGATGTTGATAATTTCTCTATCCAATGGTTGGAAAGATTCCATCAAGTATTCACAACATATTTCCTAGGAAGAAATACCAAAAATTACAGTAACACAGCAGTTGCTGTGAGATGAATCATGTGACCACTGCTGATCTCCATTTGGGAGTAGAAGCTTAAAGCATATGCTTTTCATATGGTCTGTCATGTGCTGTACCTCCATGTGTTATCCTGGATTATTGTTTAACCAAGTAGATGTTCGTCGTGTTACACTGCTGCAGTCATTACACTTGGGGTTATCCTGCCGTCAGGCGGACCCTCAGTCGGCCAGAGTTCCAAAGTCTTGGTCCGGCGTCGTTGCTGTCGCCTCCTCCCTGACGTCAGTGCGACAGGGGTATATAAGATGCAGCCGACGCCATTTTCTTCAGTCTTTCTTGCCGCGCGGTGCCAGAAGCAGAAGCAGTTCACAAGTGCTGGTCGGCTGGCTCCTGAGATTTTCATTCCGAATCCAGAACCGAAGTCTTCTAAAAAAGCTAAGTACCCCATTGGGGAAACTTTTTCTTGCCTCAGACAGATGTCAGTAAAAGTTAATAACTGTATTTCTTGTGGGAAGCAAATACCTCATAAGGATTTCCACTCCTATTGTATTCCATGCCTAGGCCCTGACCACGACTTCACTGGTTGTCGGTTTTGTGCTAGGTTTAACAAGCGCACTATTAAACGTCAGTTTGATTTTGCCTGACATTATTTTGACAGAAAATCCAATTACACTATGCCGTCGGAAATTCCGACGACCACATTGCATAAAAAGCGCAAGGACAAGGACAGGCGTCAGAGGCCCAAAACTGATGACGAGGCCTCTTCTAGGCTGGTCGCTGGTTCTCCGGTTTTCAGCGAGGCGCCTACGCAGCCCCTGACGACTGCTTCCACAGAACCACAGACCGCCTCCGACTCCCACGTGGAGCTGGCTGGGCATTCAGACGCACTAGGTTTTCAGCTTTCCAACCCTAACCCTACAGAGGGAACCAAAGTAGCTGAGCAATCCACAGCTACAGAGGGTGTTTTCAGACCAACCCAGTTAACTATTAAACCCTCTGCTAAGTCTAAGCCCCCCTTAAAAGCAAAGAAACAGACGCAACTCTCTCCAGGGCAGGCTTCCATGCCTAAGAAACAAATGCTAAAAATGGCCGAGGACCTAATCACCCTAATCAGGGAGTCCCATCCCCCTCCTGATAAGACCCAGACAGGATGCAGACTATGAATCTTCTGACCAGGTGTCCATTTCCTCAGAGTCTTCCTCGGACCTAGGATATTCTTTACCCCCTTATGAGGATTCTGATGCTGAGGAATCAATTCCGTCAGCCTCGCCGCCTGAGGATTACTCCTTTGGGGAGTCCTCACATACCATGAGGGAACATTTCCATTGGGAAGGCCAGGATTACTCAGAATCCAAGAAAAGGCTCAGAGACTTCCTTTTATTGCCTCAACACAGACCCCTTGCTATCCCGCCAGTTTTAGATATTGTGGATGATGTGTACTCTGAATCCAGTTTGAACCCTGACTCCTTACCCCCCAGCCCCAGTTAAACCTGATATATATTACAGAGTCCCTGACTCTCACAAATTTCTATACAAAAGCCCTGTTGCTGACCCTGAAACTATTTCTCAGGGACCCAAAGGGATTAAGGCCTCATCAGCAAAAAACCCAGTTCCCTCTGAGAGAGATTCCAGAGCATTAGACAGATGGGGAAAGAAGGTATATACGTCTGCAACTTTAGCAATGAGAGTCTTGAATTGCCAGTTTCACATGCTAAAATATCAGCAATTTTTGATGTCTCAGTTGAAACAAAAGATGCTTCCAGGTTCAGATCCTCCTAACCTTAAAGAAATGCAGGAATTATTGCATGCAGCTGACCAAGTGGGAAAACATACTTTGCAATGTGGGTTTGATTCCTTAGAGGCCTCCTGTAGAGCAGCAGTTACAGACTGTCATTAGAAGGCATGCTTGGTTAAAAGAACATACATTGCCAGATCATGTTAAGGTCAAATTATTGGATGCACCTTTGCAGCGGGATGTGCTGTTTGGAGTAAAGGCAGAGGAGGTATTAAAGAAGATGGAGGATAAGGCAAAATCTATGCAAACGGTGAAAGATTTTTTACAGGTTCAGCCTCCTCGTTTTAGCAGAAATTGGCCAACAAAGAATTGGTCCTTTCCAGTCACAGATAGACCTCAAAGGGGCAGATACAGACGTCCAAGAGGTAGTGGTCAGACACAAGGCCCTTACAGGCCTCGAAAATGGAGTACACCAGGCCAGAAAGAAGGGGAAGACAGGCCTCAACCTTATAAAAAACAGCCTCAATGACTTTCCACTGCAGCTGCCAAACAGCTCTCTCTTGGCAGCCCCCTTAGGAGGAAAACTGGCACTTTTCTATCACAACTGGCATTGCATCACCAAAGACAAATGGGTTCTCGACATTGTATCTCAAGGTTACAGGTTCCACTTTCACACTCTGCCAAGGCTAAAAGGAATGCCAAATCTGCCACCAAATCAATGGGCAGAGGCTTAAAAGCAAATTACAGCACTCATGGATATGAGAGCTATTCAAAAGGTACCACCACAGGAACAAGGACAAGGATTTTACTCAAGACTCTTTCTGGTTCCCAGAAAGGACAAAGCCTGGAGACCCATTCTGGACCTTTCTTCACTAAACACTTACCTGGATGTTCCGAAATTCAAGATGTTGACACTACAGCAGCTTCTTCCCATGCTGGGCAAGAAAGCTTGGCTCGTGACTTTGGATCTCAAAGAGGCATACCTGCATGTCCCTATCAGACAAAACTGCAGAAGATACCTCAGATTTCTAGCTGGTTCAATGCACTATCAATTCTCTGCACTGCCCTTTGGCTTATCTACTGCGCCCAGGGTCTTCACAAAGTGCCTGGCACCAGTAATTGCATTTTGCAGGCAAAAAGGAATTCAAATTTATCCATACCTGGACGACTGCCTGATTCAAGCAGAGAGCAAGGACATTCTACTAAAGCATCTGGCGTATGTAAAAAAGTTAAGTTGCCTGGGGTACACAATAAACAAAAAGAAATCAAAACTAGTGCCCTCACAACAGATAATATTCCTGGGTGCCAGCTTGAACACAACAGCCCAGATGGCTTATCTCACGCCAGACAAGCAAGGACAACTGACTCAATATTTTCATTTAATGGCAACAAAGACCCAACTCCCTGCAAGAAAAATTCTGCAGGCCTTGGGCTACATGGCATCTTGCATACTACTAATTCCATATGCCAGACTGCATATGAGGAAACTACAGTGGTACCTAAAGACCGTATGGTCTCAACACTGTCAAAGTTTGGAAACAGTTATACCACTAATTCCTTGTCTACAGCAGGAGTTTCGATGGTGGGCACAAGCTTGTCACCTCAACAAGGGACAGCCTTTCACTCAACCCACAGCCAGGCAGACACTGACAACAGATGCATCGGATTACGCCTGGGGAGCACACATGGCAGGAAAATGTATCCAGGGCGAGTGGCCCACAGAACAAAGACATCTCCACATCATTCAAAAAGAGATGCTAGCTGTACAAAATGCTATTATAGCTTTCAAGGACCTGCTGCATCCAGGACAATTACTGCTAAAGACAGACAACACCACAGTTATGTGGTACATAAACAAGCAAGGGGGCACACACTCCTACCCCCTCTACAGACAAGCCATGACCTTGTGGAACACAGCTCTAAACTATCAAGTTCATCTGCAAGTACAATTCCTGCCAGGAGAGAAAAACACACTGGCAGATGACCTAAGCAGAAACATTATGGACCCGCACGAATGGGAACTGAACCCACAAATATTCAGAATGATAACACAAAAATGGTGGAGCCCGGACATAGATCTGTTTGCTTCCCCAAAGAACTGCCAATTACAGAAATTCTGCACATGGAGCTACTATCCATAAGCATGGAAAATGGATGCCCTCTCATTCAGCTGGAAAAAACTATAAGTATACGCTTTCCCTCCTTTACCTCTCCTTCCAAATGTACTGATAAAAGCCAGGCAGGAAGAGCCAAAAATGATCCTGATTGCACCAGACTGGCCACACCAGCACTGGTACCCAATCTTAAAGAACTTAGCCCTAGAACCACCCTGGATTTTGCCTCAAATCCCACAGTTGCTGACACAGCACAACAATCAGATACTTCACAGCCAGCTAAAGACTTTAAATCTAGCTGCATGGAAAATTCCTAGTCCAGCAAGCAATGCCGCTCCAAAGCTGTTATGGATGTCATTCTGGAGGCCAGAAGGCCTAGCACCAGGAAAGCATACTCGGATAAATGGAAAAGATTCTGTGCCTGGAACCAAGCGCACAGCCTTGACCCTCTTGTCCCAAACATTCCTCAGGTACTTCAATACTTAACTGAGATGCTGGACAAGGGCCTCTCTTTTTCATCCATCAAGATCCACGCCTCCGCTATCTCTGCTCAGTACAACACGGATCCACCAATTTTTTCTAATCCTTTGCTCAAACAGTACCTCAGAGGGGCTAAAAACATAACACCGCCCTGTAGAGCACCTACACCAACTTGGGACCTCAACTTTGTTTTAGAAAAATTAACTTTACCTCCTTTTGAGCCAGCTAACCCAGCAGAATTAAAATACATCTCTTGGAAAACTGCTCTGTACTGGCAATAACATCAGCATGAAGAGTTTCAGAATTACAGGCAGTAATGGCAGTGGAACCTTTCCTCATCTTCCACCAGGACAGGGTGTCTTTAAGAACTAACCCTACGTTTATGCCAAAGGTGGTATCAAGTGTGGCTCTAAACCAAACTATTCATTTGCCAACCTTTTATCCAAAACCACAGAACAAAGGGGAGAGACTACTACATTCTTTGGACATTCACAGACAGTTACGCTTCTACTTGGACAAAACCAAAGCTTTCAGAAAATCTGAGCAACTATTGGTAGCATACGCTGAAGGAGCACAGGGAAAAGCCATTTCAAAGCAGACTATTTCAAAATGGATAGGACACTGTATACGTTTCTGCTATACCCACCATGGGAAACCTGTACCTAGCAGCATTAGATCTCACTCCACCAGGGCAACAGCCACTTCAACTGCCTACCTCAGAGGAGTACCTACCAAGGATATTTTGGAAGCAGCAACATGGAGTTCTGTGCATACCTTCACCAAACATTACCATTTGCCTTTATACTCCAAATCCAGAGCTGGCTTCGCCACTGCTGTACTGCAGGGCCTTATAGATCCAGCCTCCCTACCTCAGCTTTGGGATTCCACCCAAGTGTAATGACTGCAGCAGTGTAACACGATGAACATAGTAGAGTTGTGTACCTACCATAAATGTAGATGTTCGAGTGTAAACACTGCTGCAGTCCAGGTTACCCTCCCTCCTTCCCCTCTTACTTTCTGGTACTTACCTTGGCCATCTACCCTTTATTACCTGTGGGGAGTATTTGCTGGTAACTAAAAATGCTTGTTTGCTTTCCTTTTGTATATTTTACTAGCAATTTGAATTGCCTACCTATTTGGGGGCACCTGACATCTGGGGCAAGAAAAACTGAAGAAAATGGCATCAGCTGCATCTTATATACCCCTGTCGCACTGATGTCAAGGAGGAGGCGACAGCAACCGACGCTGGACCAAGACTTTGGAACTCTGGTTGACTGCGGGACCGCCTGACGGCAGGATAACCCCAAGTGTAATGACTGCAGCAGTGTTTACACTCAAACATGTACATTTATGGTAGGTACAAAACCGTACTTTTCTCTTGCAGATCTGATTATCTGGTTGCACCATGCATATAGGGCAGCAGTAAGCCCAAAGGGCTTTTACAAGCAAACCATCCTTTGTGCTTAATCAGCCATTTGTCTCATTGTTCATACTTTGACCAAAAACATTAAAATATTTTATTCAGATATCAGTCAGTCAAAATATTTCAGCCTCACAGACTCGTTTATTTTCCAGAGTACTGGGCCATCAGCATAATCTTTGTTTTTGGCTCAATGCAATGACCCTACAACTGCCCACATCTCTGTAGTTGCAAGGGGAGGGGAGTTTTTGAAAACTGGAAGTCCTGGATTCAGTGTCTTAAGCTGTATCTGACTATATGTAGCTTTGGGGACAAGTCCGAATACATCCATTGTGCCATTACGGTATTTAACACACACTATTTTAAAGAATTATATATCTGTATGTCTATCTATCTGTCTGTATAGTCAGAGATAGGTGTGTGTGTTTGTGTGTGTGTGTGTGTGTGTGTGTGTGTGTCTGTGTGTGTGTGTTTGAGTGTATTAACAGGTTTGTTGAACTGTTGAACAGGATTTGACTGAAAATTATATATTTGAAAGAATTTGACTGAAGACGGACTGAAAGCCCATTTGAATGAAAGCCCACTGAGCTGAAACCCCATTTCACTGAATCACAAATCATTGAAAATGTACAGGATGTGAAGTTGTTATATATAACACGGGGGGGGGGGTGCAGGCAGCTTGGCCCCCTGCAAAAAAAGTGTTTTATTTTTATTTTTTTATGTTGAATACTTTCAGTGATTTGTGATTTAGCAAAATGCCATGCATGTGTGTGCACACTCACCCCCCCTGCACACAGACATGCACACACATCAGCAAAGTGGAACCACATGTGTGTGTGTGTGTGGGGGTGGGGGTGGGGGGGTGAATCAAGCTGTGCACCTGCTGCCACTGAAACATAAGAGTGCATTGGTTGTCATGCTCTGCACGTATAACAAGCTTATTTCAGATTGTGTAGCACACCTTGCTGTATCCTACAGCAGGGTACGTAGGTTACAGTGGTGTGCTTTCTGTGTTCTGCCTTGGCTCACTGCTGTTCCTTGGGATTTGTGGTACTCTTTAGACATCATTGGCATTCTGTGCATATTGAACATGATCAGTATGCCATAAATTTCGGATGGTGACCCCCCCCCCCCCATCACAAAGTCAGCTACTCAGTTCTGTTCATAAATCATTATGTTCTGTAAGACATTGGGCTATACACATTCCTCTTGACAGTGAATACACATGGTGGACAATATATATATGAATCTGGCTAATCCTTTATGCAATTCACTATGGCTTAAAACGCCAGCTATGTTTATCATTTATTTTATTTTACATTTGTTGACTGGGATAGTCCGACTGGATACATGACCATTTTCAGAGGAGACCCGGGGAGAAAAGCTCCAAAGGTTACAAAAGCAAACATAACATAATGCAAATTAACCACAGTTTACAGACTCTGTTGAGACGTAAATTATACAGTCACGCAAACTTATGATATCGTTTAACAAATTACAACACAACTAAATTGCAGGTGAAATAGTATTGGTACACAAATATAACTAAGGATTTAGTCAGGCTTGGAGCAAGGATATAACCAAAGAGAATTTAAATACTGCTGGAGACTTTTCTTGAATTGAGTAAGGCTTGTCTCTAGAGTAATGTCAGCAGGTAGTGAGTTCCAAGTAGTCACCATCTGAGTTGTTGGATTTGACAGTTTGAACTACCAGTCTGTTAGATGGGCGAAGTGGTCTGAGGTTGCAATAGGGGTTGATAATGTTTTTAAGTGCAGGTGTATTTTCAGGTTGGTTAAGTACTTTGAGCCACTATAAGTTAGTTGTACTGAATTAGGCTGGGCAGTTCTAGCCAACCAGGATAATTTAGGTTTTTACAGTGATGTTTTCTGTAGGGCATGCCGATGGCAAATCTAGCTATGTGATTATAGCAGCTAGAGAGTTTAGTGAGATCAGTTTTGTTTAAGTTAGTAAGTAAAGGGGAGGCATAGAAATGGGTAGAGAGTAGATGAGACTGGGCAATGGCAGTTTTCTAGCAGGTGGCGTTAGGAAAGGTTTAATCCTATATAGTGAGCCAGGTTTTTTATTTATGGTTTTGATAGGTTGACTGACATGCATATCAAATTTAAGATTATCTACAATAACACCTAGGAGTTTCGTGTAGACATCTGGAGAGATTATGTTGCCATTATTAGACTTAATGGAGAAGGATAATACTGAAGACCTTCGAGTGGAGGAGAAAAGTAGTAGCTTTGTTTTGTTTGGGTTTAAAATCGGAAAGCCATTTTTCAACTATGTTAAAAGTATTCTTCTCTAGCTGGGAGGTGGCAGAACAAATCAAAGTAGAGTCCGTGTATTGAATGCAGTTTGTTTTTGAGATGACAGTATGGAGGTCATTAATGAAAATGGAAAACAAAAGAGGTCCCAGAATAGACCCCTGGGGGACACATAGGGTGTTGGTTTGGAGACTGGATAGTTTATTCTGCCACAGGACAGCTTGTTGTCTATCACACAGATAAGATTGGAACCACTGGAGAGATTGATTGTCTAAAGAAATTGTTTTCAGAGTGTGGATGAATAGTTGGTGGTTAACCATATTGAAAGCCTTCAGGAGAGCCAGAAAAAGGGCTGAAGATAATTTGTTATTGTTTCTGTTGTAGTTTATACCATTGGAGAAGGTGAGGAGGGCTGAGGTGGTACTATGATGTGGCCTGAAGCCATGCTGAGAGTTAGCCAGTAGATTGTTCTGGATTAGATAGTGCAGAAGCTGTTTATGGATGCACTTTTCCATAATTTTAGCCAGTGGTGACAAGGTAGCTGTGGGTCTAAAATTAGACAGTTTAGTAGAGTTACCATCTTTATAGAGTGGTATGACATGAGATATTTTCTAGATAGAGAGGACTGTAGCTTCTGATATGGTATGATTGATTAGAATGGAGATGGGGTATGTTATGGTATCTTCAGCTTTTTGCAGGTACTCCGCAAGGAGAAGATCAGTAGATAGGGTAGTAGGTATTAATATTTGATTAGGGTACGAATAAAAGATGTAGAGACTGGTAGGAAGCTAAAGGAGTGCTGTGTACTGGGAATGGCATCCTGTATGTTAGAGGAACTCAGAGGTAGCTGTCTAGCTAGGGCTTGGATAACCTCAGTGAAGAAACTGTTGAAGGTGTTGGCGACATTCTCTGATAGTTTATCTGTAGAGGCTGAGGGAGTTGGTGTGGTGGTTTGTCCTGGGTGCAGTTGCTCAAAACTTTTGAGGGTTATTTTGATTTCTCTGCTGGAGATGGAAGTAGAGGTTCTGTTAATCTAGTAAAATGGATCTTTTTGTCTCATTCCTTAGTTGGTGATATTTAATTTGATCCAGAGGGGCTTTAGTGGTACACCATATGGCCCATGCCTTGTTTCAGTGCGTGATTTTTGATTTGGTATCTTTAGAGACCCAGGGTGCAGTTTTTTGTAGTGGTCCTAATGGAGTGAGCAGGAGCATGAGAATCAAGGCTGGCAGGAATTTAATGTTAAAGTAACAACAGCTTCATCCAGGGGCAGGGATTTTAGGCAGACCAAGTGCATGATTTGAGTTAGTCTTGAAACGTGGTAGGGTTAAAGCTCTTATTTCTCACTGTTCTATAGGTGGGCTGGTGTGGGTTATTGGTTTTGCGTTTAAATATAAAGGTAAGAAAGTGATCACTAAGGTCATCAGAGAGGGTCCCTGATGTATACATTTGAGGGTGACTATTGATCAGTATCCAGTCTGGTATACTTTCTTTGTGATTAAATTTGCCTATCCTGGTGGGGGTGGATATGATCTACTCATGTAAACCTATATGGGTTTACACAGGAGATTCCGAGAAACAGGTGTTCCAGTCTGTTAAAATCTCAAAGTACTATGGTTTCGTGGGGATAGGTACTAGATAACCAGTGGAGGTTATCTTCTACGGTATTGGCATTATTCCCTGGGGGAATGTACATGCAGACAAATATTTATGGATTTGTTTTTATTAATTTGAAATTTGGTAGAAAGAATTTCTGCATTATTGACCTGGGGTGGTTGCATGGGGTCTATAGTAACATTTAGTGTAGATTTGAAGAGTACAGCTACCCCACCTCCCTTTCTGTTAGCGTGGTCCAATCTAAATATGTTATACCCAGGTGGTAAAACTTCATTATCTGAAGTTGATGGCTTTAACCAGGTTTCAGTTAGACGTAATATATCATAGGTTGGCACTAGGCTATTGGCCCTAGGGCCTATACAAGCCTAGCCCTAACAATTCCCTGGCTATTTCTTCACACAATGTTTACTTCCCTGGACCCCTGTCTAACAGGGCGACTGACATGATCCCCGGGGTGAATTTCCTATCTCCCATCCAATCATCAAGGTTCCTTTTTAAGAGGGCCAAAGAGGCACTCTGCTTGACATGGATGGGCAGTCTATTCCAGAGTTTGGGGAGTCTTTGGGTCAGGTACCTATCCCTCCAGCATGTTTTGTTCATTATGATGACAATGTTTAGATCCCTGGAGCATGTGGCTCTGAGGGATTGGGATTTCTTTAAGTTTAGCATGTCCAACAGCTCTGGGTTTGACGTGGCTTTGTATGTTAAGCAGAGATCGCCTCTGAGTAGACAATATATGACGGAGTACAGCTGGAGTTTTTTTAGATGGTCATTTTTTGCATCAGAGAAGTAGACTGCAGTGAGGGCATGCAGGTTATGTACCTTATTGTTTATGCTTCAAATATTTAGATGGCAGGCCAGGTGGGAGTTGGAGGACCTATTTATTGATAGTGTTTTGGTAGGGTTATTAGCATAAGAGATAGAGTTATCAAGAGGGTTTGGGTGAATGCCTCCATCCATTGTGAGGGTATTTCTGTAATGTAGATGGATCTGGTATTGAAATCTGATCAGTATTTTTCAAAAATAAATGAGTTGGAATATCCATATGTGTACATCAACAGTTAATGTTACCAGGTCAGCAATACTGCACAAAAATTGAAAATTAACATCCGAGATTTAAGTGAACAATTGAATAATCTAAAAAGTGTACTTGAGGTTCTACTTTATGATATGTACAGACCATAAATATTATCAGCATTGAAAACAAATATATTGAGTACGTTCAACATATAAGCTGCTTCCAGATTTTATAGGAATATCGCTTTACCATAAAACATAAGACGGAGGCAAATTCCCTGAAGGTGGAGTATGTGCTGATGGAGTGTATGGAGATGACTGTTGACATGGGTGATGGCTAGTGCAGATTATATAATGGAGTCATGCTACAAGTTTAAAAGGCTATAACTGGTTTACACAAGACCTTCTGAAAAAATGCCAGAAGCTGATGATTCCCACAACTGGACAGTCCGTGTTTAAGGACTTAATGCATAGATGACTTCCCCTACTTAGATCTGTAGTTCAGCTGTCAACTTTACATATTATGGCAGTCTTTTTTTAGTGAGAGATATGGATGCAGAAACTACCAACATTTCATAATCATGTAAGCTGATATTATATATTAAGTTCTCTCATAAACCAGCAACTAAGATGAGTTGGAGATGAGCTGATGAAGAATGTGTCCTTTCTTGATCAGTGTGTATTTGCTTATTATGTTTATCAGCACACACTGCCTTCCCTATAAACAGTAGTACAGCAGCTGTAATAGAATACCACTACTAGAGGGTTGCAAGGGTACTACCTTGTAAAAAATGTTTCTGGTGAAGATGCACCCTGTGTTATTGAGTGAGAGTCTGTGCATGTTAATTACAGATGTATGAATGTAGTGTGCATAGGTAAAAATGCAAGATGAAACATCTTAACTGTTATCAGAACTTAGTATTACTCATTTATTTGGTACTTCAGGAGTTGCACTGATGTACATGGGCAATTCCACCAAGACATGGTAAAAAATAATGTTCTAAGTTCAACAATGGAACATTTATTGAAAAATGGATGATCAATGCTTACAAATGATAAACATACAGTAAGCAACCTTGAAATAAATATGAAATAAGAATTTACTTTGCAACCTGTATCACCTATATAATGTAATGTCATTTGTAATTTCTTTCATGCTTTGATACTGTTACTAAGCATTGTAAATTATTGCTACTACTACTAATTAATTGTCTTTGCAGCATCAGTTTATTTATATTTTTTGGGATTGTAACCTTGGGCTCAATCTAAAAATGGATCATTAGGATCAGTGTTCAATTTCATCCTGGTTAACAAATATAAATAAAATAACATGGGCGAGTAAGTTAAGTGCAGTATTGATATAAGTTCTGAAGAATGGAACAAAAAATGTGAGTCAAAATTTAGTGAGACAAGTAGTTGGGTTTTGCTTTTGGGTTCAGTAGTTTTTTACTTTCCATGTGTTGTGTTTTTTTTTTGTTCCATGACTGCTGTCCAGCACAGCTTCCCCTAAATTGGACAGGTCTTATTCATTTCCTTACCTGTAAATTTCATCCAGGTTCAGAGAGAGCTTTCCAGAAGTCTGTCATTCAGGCAGCCATTAGAGTATTTCATTCTGTCGCTGATGTCCCCGCACTGAGGGCATCTGTAGTGGCCCCCTCTGGCTGGGGAAGCATGCAATCTATATCAGTGAAGAGGTGTACAATACACTGTCTGCATGTGTACACTTGCACACACCTGCTTTGAAGCCTGGCACCAGGCAGTGGCATAATGAGTCTAATGCTTACCCCAGACAGACATTTCCAAGAGATTGTAGCAGTCTGTGGCCCACTGTATTCTGCCATCTGTCCAGGTTGGGCATGGTCATCCTCCCCTACTATCTCTGTCAGGTAGTTGAACTGCTAATGAACTTGGGTTACTTGAGGAGTAGTTAGGGTGTATCCCTCTATGCTACCAGAGCTGGTGTAGTACCTTTTTAACTTCAGAAAAATAAGTACTTTATGTCAGTGATAGTTTGTCTATGGCAAGAGTTTCTCCCATTCTTAGGGGACAAATATGACTAGAGTGTTTTGATATGGAAGTTTGTGGAGAAGGGGAGAGTGGTAAGAGTTTTGAGAGAAAGACTGTGACTGTAGACATTACTGGTATTTGTTTGATACAAGGTATCAGTTTTATTTTACTCTCATCCTGCTTCCATGTAGAACCTAGTTGTGGTATTTGGCCATGTAAACCATGTACTTGATTTAAGTTTGGCTTGACAGAAAAGGAATACGTAAATGTAGCACACTGGCTTTGCTAAAACTTGCATGTATACTAGTTCGTATTTCAGCTCAGTTCAAAATTCTGTTCTAAGATGATTGCCATTTTATATATGTCTGTTGTTTTCATGTAAGTTCATTTCAGTGCAAAAGTTGATGTCCATCATATTGATCACTGCTGCAGTACCCTTAGCTTTATGGATTATCCTGCCAAGGATATAACAGCCAACCAGCTTCCAAAGCTTTGGAGCACCTTCCATGCACCCAAACTGTCAGGTAGCTCAAGCTGAGCTGACTAAAAGGCAAGTTTTGGCACCAAGCCTTTCAGTGGCTTACTGATGCTTGAGTACACTCCTCTGAGGCTTTTGAGGATTGACTGTCAGCTTGTGCTGTTCCTTTGCTGGACAGATAAGTTCTCTTTCTGGAGGGAAAAATTTCCATTCAATTATTTTTGTTTATTATTAATACCTTCCACTTTAAGAAAGTTATTTTAAATCTAGGAGTTTGTGTTTAACAGACTGTTTCGAGATTGTGTTGTAGTTTCAAATGAGAGTACTCCTTCCTATCAGTTTAAAAGTTGTGTGAAGTACTTAACAATTTTTCTGTGGAGAAATTGTGTTTATTTCACATGTTGGTTCTGGAAAGTGTTTTTAAAGTGCTTTTTATTGTGTCTTTGTGTGAAAAAAGCTGACTTTTAAAGACTTCATTTTTTACCAACTTTTGTTGCTTGTTTTCCCTAGGAAAGGGGTACCATTTTCAGCTTGACCATTGAACAAACTGTCAGTCCCATGACTGGGCCTTTTTCCAGCTACAAAAAGAAAGTTAAGCAGGCAGGCCTTGCCACCACAGCAGGCTAGAAATTTGCCTCAGCCACAGGTGGGGGACTCTGCGATGGCCATTTGTTGTACCTCAGACCACTCATGTTTTACCCTGGATCCCACTAGTGTAGCATTTACAGCTACTATGGACCAGTGTTGCCTGGGCCATAAAGAGAGTCCAAACAACAGCAGCCAGCTCTTCAAATCAGCAAAACCATTTAATTAATATTATTTCATTAAGGAACAGACCGGTTTTAGCAACTCCATGCCTTCATCAGTATTAAAGTTCCAAACAACAGTGCCACATTAAAATATACATGTGAGAGAAAAGCATTAGAAAATCACCACATATTTAAAGAGGCAGCAACACTTCGTTAAGCCCTAGTGAAAATAAAGCCCCCATTCTCACTATCTAGGAATATTCCGTATTATTCAGGATGCAATGCTAACCTAACGTATTACACGAAGGTAGAGTAATCCTGTCAGTAGTAGTGAAATTAAACACAGAAGAAGGATGTTTCTGGACATGCTTATATAATGCATTGGACAGGCAGCCATCTCTGATATCATTCATATGCTCAAAAATCCAAGTTTAAGTTGTCAGGAACTTGATTTGGTTAGAAGATTTTGTGACAGAGAGTATAATTATAAGGAAGTTATGACCACTCAAGACTGTCCAAGAAGCTGATAGAACATAATTGTTGCAGTATAAAAAACATAAATTAGGGATGATGTTTACATGTTGGTGACTAATTATTGCAGTAATATAGGGTTTATCAAGTTTCTTACCTACAAACACTGGAACATCCTTATGGCAGATGTCACTAAAGGAGATACTGCCAGCTTAGCCATGTGGAATTTTATAAATAAATATTAACATGATTTATATGGAAGTATAAGAAAAGGAGATACTGCCAGCACAGCTGTCTGGAATTTTGTAAATGGTTGTCATTTGTGAATGTCAGCATGCTTCATGTAAGATGCTTGTGTTACAAATGTATTAGAACTGTATGTTATGTGGATGTCAAACTGCTGGTACAGAGGTGTGTGTTGAAAAGGGTTTGTAAAGTACTGGTTTTAAAAATGTAACCACATTGTACCCTACTGGAAAAGAACAGAAATGTGCATACACTATTGTAACTGTTCAGGTGTACATATTTTAATAATGAAAACTGGAACACCTAAGATTAACTTCAGAAAAATAGCTGAAATTAAATTACTTTATGACAGCAAGAGACAGGATGTCTATACTAGGGGGCTCTCTGTGTTGTCTTGAAAGAGAAATAATTACTAGGCTTGAGATTTGGAAGTGTTTTATTGTTTTATGGCTTCTAACAGCTGCACAGCTCTGAGCCAAAAGCCTTTGTTTATGTATTTTCACAGGTAGATGCTAAATGCTACCAGCTGCATCAATGGGGCTTTTACCTGGGATAGAGTCAGGTGACAAGAAATGACGTTATGCTGCTAGCTATCCCAGCAATAATATTTGAGATATTAATTTAAGAACTTTCTGAGTGAGACGGAGTATTTTGTCTTTGACCTTACAGCATCAGCTGGAAGACTCATTCATCATATCTGCCTTGCTTGAGGAGTAGTTAGGGTGAAGTACGTTATTAGGGTACAGTAATTTCTCTTGGATATAGCCAGAAATATAGCAAAGCTTAATTTAGATATTTTCTTTCTTTATTTGAGACTTGCAATGTTGTTTTAAACATGTCCTGTGATTTTGACCTCTGATGTTACTGTGATTATATACCAAACATTTTCTTGATATTTTATTTATTATCAAATATATTTAAACCTTTCATTGTGGCTGATATTTGTGAAACTTGTTTAAGTTCTGAGAGTACTTGTATATTTATTTGGTGAGACTGTGGGCCACTCCTAATAGCCTTGCTCTTGGTCAACCTACCATTTTTATTAACAGTAACATTATGCAGTAAGATAGGACACCCTTTGTTAAGGGCCTTAACATAGCTGATAAATAGTTGGCTGGTGGCAGTAATAACTACCTTATAGTCTGGACAGAAGGAGGCATAGGTAGTAAACCTGTGCCAGCCTTTCCCTGTGTGTGTGTGTGTGTGTGTGTGTGCGTGTGTGTGTGTGTGTGTGTGTGTGTGTGTGTGTGTGTGTGTGTGTGTGTGTGTGTGTGTGTGTGTGTGTGTATCAGCTACTTGGGCAGGGACACAAAGCACTGGTTGGGCAGAGAGGGTGCTGGAGGTCTTGGCTTGGCCACACAGCTGAGGTCTCATCTCTATAGCTGTGCCAGTGGGGAGTCTTTCTGGGGATGTGGAGAAAGAGGAAGAAACCAGACCTGGGCTGACTGTGGTCTCTGTGTGCTCTTAAGGGAAATTGCACTTGAAGCAGTGAGCTGCATCTGGAAATACTGTGTGTGTAACTTGTCATCCTCCCAATTTATGCCCCCCACTGGTGCTAGTGGCGAGGACTGAGGCTCCTTGATTACTGTTACCAGTGGTGGGGCATCACAGTGATAACAAAATATCTGACTTAGTTCCTGCACATTGTTTATTTTCTTACAGAAGAGGAAAAACTATTGGTAATTACTTTAATCATTAAAAGAAAAATGTTAGACATAAAATGGATATACAGACAACAATAGATTGCATTCCTGCTGTGGGCTGCCAACCAGGTGGGCCTTGTTCTGCATGTAAGTATGTTTTAAAAACAAAACAATTTATATCTAGGAACACCTCAAAGTTTTTGATATCCTTTGTTTTGGTACTTGCTGTTCTGATTGGATAGTTGATTTTGCTACTTGCACATATTCAGCTTTTTATGTAGGACAGATTCCAGACAACTTAAAACTCTGATTTTTGAGCATATGAGTGATATCAGAGATGACCGCCTGTCCAATGCATTTTATAAGCATGTCCAGAAACATCCTTGTGCTGTGTTTAATTTCAGTGTTATTGACAGGATTAATCTTGCTTCATGTAATAAGTTAGGTTGGCATGGCATCCTGAATAATATGGAATATTCCCGGATAGTGAAACTGGGGTCTTTATTTTCACCGTGGTTTAATGAAGTGATGCTGTCTCTTTAAATGGGTGGTGATTTTCTAATGGTTTTCTATATATTTTAATGTGGCAGTGTTATTTGGAACTTTAAACTGATGAAGGCTTAGAGTTGCTGAAACCAGTCTGTTCCTTAATGAAATAATATTAAATAAATGGTTTTGATGATCTGAAGTGCTGGCTGCTGCTGTTTGGATTCGTCATTTTGCCTATGCACTTGGCTGTATTTGCACTGACTTTTGTATTCATAAAGAGAGTCACCGCAGTGACAGAGAGACAGGGTTTCTTTGAGAACTAATCTGTCTTGTATGCCTAAAGTGATATCTGAGTTTACCCAGTTAACAAATGTCAATAAATAAATAAATGCTCTCCACAAAGTCTGAATCAGACTTTTGAGGGGAAAAACTGTATCTGTTCCATCACATTCCTTTCTGGATTTAATTTTTTGAATATCTTCAGGAAAAGAGGAATCAGTTTTTGTTTACCAGGAACCACTTTATAAGAAAGGTCAATAGCCTGTATAAGACCCTGAGCCACACTTAATAAACTACTCCTGTCCAGTAAAAATGAGGTGGGAGAAGCTATAAGTGTAGTTTTCTGTTTTTTTTTTTTGTCAGGAAAATGAAGGATAAAACATTTTTTAATGGTAGCAATAGCTTCCTCGTGGATGGGCACGACATTGTGGTTAAGCAGGGGGATTTTCCCTGCCCCTTCTTGCAACACTAAAAAAAAGTGTTCACCTTTGCCCACTAAGGGGAGCCTAAATAGCTGCAGAGGATGTCACTAACCCCCAGTGCACAGTGGCTGCATTTGCCACACAGCGAGATGTATGGAAAAAGAATAGTGGTCTGCGGAACCAGCTTGGTCACAGCAGAGTCTCTCACCTACATCTGACGCAAATTACCAGCCTGCTGTGGTGACAAATACCTTTATTGAATTATCACTTAAGACACAGGTAAAGATACATTTATTTAAAAGAAAACAAACCTTGTGAATAACTTCTACTAGCTAAGAATTATGAGCGATGATCTTTGAGATATAAAATAAGTAATGACAATTACTCAAATAAAATTGTGTCACCTGAGCAGCACTAAACACTCCAAAATATTATTTCTTTGTCAAAACCACCACACGTCCCATGCACTAGTATATTATAATCATTTGAAGTTCCTGCTTCACAATAAAAAAGAGCTGGTTTCTTGACAGGATGAATTTGCACAGAAATATCTCCTGCTACAATAAAATAGCTAAATTTGCTGTCAATTTTCCTCATAGAACCCACCATTGTCATAGCTTGAAGCAATTAAAATGTTTTGAACTGCACAACTACCTAACATACTCGCAACTAACTAAAGCACACAAATTCATTCATCATCCAGAAAAATGCCTTGCTTTACAAAACTTATTACCACCCTTCTGTCCAGCAAAGGACCTCTGTTCTAGTAAAGAAATTCGTATTACTTACAAATAAGTCAAATAATGTTGTAGGAGACTCGCTCTACTTCCAATACATTGCTAAACTCTGGATTAGTATCCCGATACACATAAAACTCTACAACAAACTCAATAGTTTTAAACCACTGCTTAAATAACATCTTCACCAGTCCAGGTCCTGCACATGCTCATCTCAAGGTTGAGACTTGTGTTCACTGTATGATACTCTCCAGATAGACCCCTTAAACAGAATACTCTCAATCTCTCACTGAAATGACAAAAAATTTTTATACGTAACTGCTGCCTGTACAATCTGCTAAGTTGTACACAGGCTCTTTAGTAACTTCCACCTCTGTAAAGTCTTAGAATGTATAAATGTAACTACTGTTTGTGTATAAATGTAAATATAAGTGTAACTATTTTCCGCTTAACTGAAACTTAGTATAAAACAATGTAAGCAAATGGAGCTTTTCTTTCCAGGTTTCCAATGATAATAGGCATTACCCAGTAAACGAAGACAAAATAAATAATTGTTGAGTAATATTTGCTGTGTTTACATTGCCAGCTTTACTTTGAAATGAAAAAGGGATATTGCAATAAAATGAATAATATTCCCTGAATAGCTGTGACTATCTCTTAGCCTCTTAGCACAAGAAGTCCTAGTTATAGCCTAAAATAATGGTGGAACAAAGGGCCAAAAGTAGGGACAGATTTCAAATACTGTTCTTATAAACTTAAAAAAGTTAACAGAATAACAGGATTTGTGTTAGCATGCATTTTCCGAAGGAAATGAAGTCTGAAACTTAATGCATGGCCTCATTTAGGGATTTCAATCCTTGGATGATTTGCCAGAAAACCACAGATTTTTACAGGAAACCAAACCAAAAATATGAGGCAAAAATCTGGACATTCTGCAAAAAGCTGTACAGTTGAGAGGTATGTATAGAGTTAAATAATGTTCTCTGAAGCAACCTCCTTCTGCATGAGTCTGATTCTGGACCCTATACACACTGATGCATGCCGACATGTACTCACAGATACTAGCATACAAGCACTCACTGACACTCGTATATACACATGCACTCGCGCAGTCATATACATGTAATCATATACTCGCACTTAACGCACTCTTGCACATACACATATTACACTCGCATACGCGCACTCATGCACACTTGCATATACACATGCACTCACACACGGGCAACATATACGGAATCATTCCCGTACAGTCGCCACACTTGCAAATGTATTTAAAAAAATAAATCTGAGCAAGGAGCTGGGGGCACAGTTCATAACTTGGTTCCGGTGCCCTTGAGTGACACACTTCTCCAGCAGTGTCTCCAAAGTTTGGAAGTCTGTAGCTCGATAGTGTCACTTAATTTACTTTCTTTTGCACACTGAACATTGACCAGTAGTTGCTGCACTGCACTCGCATGACAAGTCAGCGGAACTTCCCAGAAGAGGCCCAGTTGTTTTCTCTTTCGATATCGCTGAACTCCTTCTCTCAACAGAAGCGGTAAAGTGTGAAAATATACTGCCAGTGTTTCACTTTGGCGGCTGCGGCACATTTTTCTTGTTTCAACATTTGGTAAGTTTTTTTTTTTTTTTTAATGTGGTCCAATGCTTTATCTGTCCATAACTCAAGGCAGAAAAAGGGGGAGGTGCGCACCCCTGTGCCAAAGCCTAACTCAGCCATTGGTCTGTCGTGTAGACAATCTGTCTTCGAGTAGCATCTCGAGAAGCTGGAAGAGCTGGGTAGGGAGGTATAACTGACAGCAGCTGTTGACTTGCCCATCCTCTGGTGCAAGGGTGTAGCTAGGCATACTGCTTGCACTCTACTGAGTACAATCTTCTAGACATTATTTAAGGAAGTCATATTTTTTTTAGGCCATACTATTTCCACAGCTGTCTATAAATTAATGCCTACAATAAGGGTTACATAGATAGAAAAATATGTATATTTATAATAGTGTTAGAGGGAAAATAATGCAAATATTTGTTAAGAGCTGGGGAGTGGGTAATATGTCTAATGTTTAACTACCAGTTGGACTGGGGGGCAACAATAAGAGCGCAAGCTAAGAACTTGGTTATATTCAACTGGACGTATAAGAGAATTTAAGTACCTTTTTATGCACTTTTTTTTTTAAAAAAATACAGTATTTAAATTGATTTAAACTGTGTATGAAGGAGTGTTGAAGGAATTTTTAACTGGTTATTCTGCTCTTCAGTAACTTGAACTAAAAGCTAGTGTTGGCTGAATTTTGTTATTTGCTAGTAATTACAGGTGTGGGGGTAGCCACATTCATTGATTTCCTGTCCTTGCATATTTAAACTGGTGCATGTGAAATAATTCCTGCTTTAAAACTTCAGCTTGGCAAGCTAAGAACTTGGTTATATTCAACTGGACGTATAAGAGAATTTAAGTACCTTTTTATGCACTTTTTTTTTAAAAATACAGTATTTAAATTGATTTAAACTGTGTATGAAGGAGTGTTGAAGGAATTTTTAACTGGTTATTCTGCTCTTCAGTAACTTGAACTAAAAGCTAGTGTTGGCTGAATTTTGTTATTTGCTAGTAATTACAGGTGTGGGGGTAGCCACATTCATTGATTTCCTGTCCTTGCATATTTAAACTGGTGCATGTGAAATAATTCCTGCTTTAAAACTTCAGCTTGGCAAGCTAAGAACTTGGTTATATTCAACTGGACGTATAAGAGAATTTAAGTACATTTTATGCACTTTTTTTTTTTAAAATACAGTATTTAAATTGATTTAAACTGTGTATGAAGGAGTGTTGAAGGAATTTTTAACTGGTTATTCTGCTCTTCAGTAACTTGAACTAAAAGCTAGTGTTGGCTGAATTTTGTTATTTGCTAGTAATTACAGGTGTGGGGGTAGCCACATTCATTGATTTCCTGTCCTTGCATATTTAAACTGGTGCATGTGAAATAATTCCTGCTTTAAAACTTCAGCTTGGCAAGCTAAGAACTTGGTTATATTCAACTGGACGTATAAGAGAATTTAAGTACCTTTTATGCACTTTTTTTTTTAAAAATACAGTATTTAAATTGATTTAAACTGTGTATGAAGGAGTGTTGAAGGAATTTTTAACTGGTTATTCTGCTCTTCAGTAACTTGAACTAAAAGCTAGTGTTGGCTGAATTTTGTTATTTGCTAGTAATTACAGGTGTGGGGGTAGCCACATTCATTGATTTCCTGTCCTTGCATATTTAAACTGGTGCATGTGAAATAATTCCTGCTTTAAAACTTCAGCTTGGCAAGCTAAGAACTTGGTTATATTCAACTGGACGTATAAGAGAATTTAAGTACCTTTCTATGCACTTTTTTTTTTAAAAATACAGTATTTAAATTGATTTAAACTGTGTATGAAGGAGTGTTGAAGGAATTTTAACTGGTTATTCTGCTCTTCAGTAACTTGAACTAAAAGCTAGTGTTGGCTGAATTTTGTTATTTGCTAGTAATTACAGGTGTGGGGGTAGCCACATTCATTGATTTCCTGTCCTTGCATATTTAAACTGGTGCATGTGAAATAATTCCTGCTTTAAAACTTCAGCTTGGCAAGCTAAGAACTTGGTTATATTCAACTGGACGTATAAGAGAATTTAAGTACCTTTTTATGCACTTTTTTTTTTAAAAATACAGTATTTAAATTGATTTAAACTGTGTATGAAGGAGTGTTGAAGGAATTTTTAACTGGTTATTCTGCTCTTCAGTAACTTGAACTAAAAGCTAGTGTTGGCTGAATTTTGTTATTTGCTAGTAATTACAGGTGTGGGGGTAGCCACATTCATTGATTTCCTGTCCTTGCATATTTAAACTGGTGCATGTGAAATAATTCCTGCTTTAAAACTTCAGCTTGGCAAGCTAAGAACTTGGTTATATTCAACTGGACGTATAAGAGAATTTAAGTACCTTTTTATGCACTTTTTTTTTAAAAATACAGTATTTAAATTGATTTAAACTGTGTATGAAGGAGTGTTGAAGGAATTTTTAACTGGTTATTCTGCTCTTCAGTAACTTGAACTAAAAGCTAGTGTTGGCTGAATTTTGTTATTTGCTAGTAATTACAGGTGTGGGGGTAGCCACATTCATTGATTTCCTGTCCTTGCATATTTAAACTGGTGCATGTGAAATAATTCCTGCTTTAAAACTTCAGCTTGGCAAGCTAAGAACTTGGTTATATTCAACTGGACGTATAAGAGAATTTAAGTACCTTTTATGCACTTTTTTTTAAAAATACAGTATTTAAATTGATTTAAACTGTGTATGAAGGAGTGTTGAAGGAATTTTTAACTGGTTATTCTGCTCTTCAGTTATTCCCACCCACCGCCCTGTTTTTGTTTTGGTGTTAATCTTAGTGGCATTGAAACTGCCGCCCTCAGCCTGCCTCTGGGCCCATCTCATTTGCTCACTCAACTGAGTGCAGTGAGATCATATTCTGATTTCAGGCACTCCTATTGTGTACAAAGAGAGCATCTGGGAAATAGAAAAAAAAAAATTAAGCTTATTTCCTGCCTTTCTTGTTAAGTGGTACACACTATTTGTAGGCTTCTGAGGCCCCAAGCCCTTCTGTGTTTGAGGGAAGCCTTCTAGCTTGTTTTTTTTTTCTTGTAACTAGCCAGTTTTCTAGTTTCAGCACTCAAATCTGTTTCTTTGATCTCAGTACTTGTTCAGAAAAAAAAAAAAAAAAAAAAAATTTCATCTGCTTTTACTGTACTTGTGTTTTTACCTACTTCTTTTTACTTTTGCATCATCTTAAAATACTCAATTGTATTTATTACTGCTTGGTGTAACTCATTCTAAGCCTTTTGGTTTAAACACTTGGGCTTCGGACCAGTTAGTTGTTTTGCACTGAGAGGTTTGTGGTCTGCACTGTTGTGGCAGAACAGGTAGCTTACATCCTTCTAGGTTGAGAACTGCTGATTGAGGGCTCAGTGTCTGTTATTCTAAAAGTGTATTAATTCTGGTTTAAGCACTTGGGCTTTCAAGCCAGTTATTTTACATTAAGAGGGTTCGTGGTCTGCACTCTTGTGGGAGGAGAGGCTGGACTCTGCCCTTCTGAGCTGGGAATTTCTGGTTAAAGGCTTATAGTGCATGCATATCTGAACTGTTTCTTACTGAAGTTGGTGCGCCTTGTTTGCTGTGGCATAGACTGGATTCGGGCCTGCTGGATCTAGCTTTGTTTGTGTAACTTGAGCACTAATCCAGACATTCTCTAAAGTATTCAATGGTATTTATTACTGCTTGGTTGTAACTTGATTAAAGTGTAGCTAGCATTCAAGTCTTTTGGATTAAGCACTTGGGCTTCAGACCAGTTGTTTTACATTAGGAAGGTTTGTGGCAAGCACTGTGGTGGCAGGACAGGTAGCTTTCATCCTTCTAAGTTGGGAACTGCTGATTGAGAGCCCAGTGTCCAAGTGTATTAGTTCTGGTTTAGGCACTTGGGCTTCAGGCCAGTTATTTTACATTAAGAAGGTTCGTGGTCTGCACTCTTGTGGGAGAAGAGGCTGGACTCTGCCCTTCTGAGCTGGGAATTTTCTGGTTAAAGGTTTATAGTGCCTGAATATTTGAACTGTATCTTACTGAAATTGGTTCACCTTGTTTGCTCTAGCATAGACTAGATCCAGGCCTACTGAATCTAGCTTTGTTTATATACTTGTTGTTTGTTTGCTTGTTATTTCCCTGGAAGGTAATTCACCTAATACGCAACTTCTCAGCGCTTCTGTGGATCACTAGTGATATCTGCATTGCTTACTGTACTTATTTCCTTGTTTCACTTGAAAGAAAGTTACTGTTTGTCGTTTTTGCATGTAGTTACTTGTATCACATTGCACTCAAGTTACCTGGCACTTGCTCACTAAAGCAATTATATAAGTCAGCACTAAAAATTAAAAGCACTACACCCTCACTCCCCACTGGCCCTTGTTTTCAATTAAGGATTTCCCAATATTATTCTAGCATGTCCAAAGGTCAGTTGTCAATCTCCTCTCCGGTCCAGCTGGTGAATCTGGGAATCTTGAGGCAATGTTATAACTGCCTCATGTACACAGACAACCCTCTCCTCCTCCCACATAACACAAATACTTGCGAGAGATGCAGCTATTTAGCCAAACTGGAGGCTGAGCTCTCTCAACTCAGGACTGGCAAGACCAGACAGGAGGAGAAGGCAACTACACACACCACAAAACCAGCCTCACATAATGCTACCACTCCACTGAATCAAACACATAAACACACAAAGACATACTCGGAGGCTCTGAGTAAAAATTTACCTAAACAGCAGAGGCCTCCAAAGCAGACACCCAAACAACTGCTACCTCAAGACACCCCACAAGCAACACATAAACCACAAAAGCAGTGTGCAAAGCAGTCACAGCCCTTAAGGCCAAATACAACACCAAACATACTTGTCATAGGTGACTCCATAGTCAGACACACTGACGTCCCACTCACCAGGCTGAACAAGGAGAGGGTCACAGTAAGCTGCCTATCGGGCGCTAGAATCCGCCACATAACACAAGCACTCGGGTCACTCCACAGCAAGTACAAATATGACACAGTCATTGTCCATGCTGGTGTGAACGACCTGAGACGTACCTCCCTGGACTGCATGAAAAGAGACATAGAGGAGCTCTCTGATTATGTAGCCCAGGCAGGTATGACCCTAACCCTGAGCAGTATCCTTCCTTCACCAAGAATGATGCCACAATATAGAGACAAGATGATCAGCTTTAACAATTGGCTTAATGTCTGGTGTCATTCAAAGGGGATCCAGTGTCTGTCTGCCTGGGATGACATGCTTGACAAGCCACGCTGCTCGCAAGGGACGGCTTGCACCTGTCACCCTGGGATTCGGATATTGGCTAAGGCTCTTGCCACCCCATAGTGCCTTTTTAGGCAAGGCTCAAATTCTAAACCTACCACCCTAGAAAACAAAAATGGGAAGAAATTGAGGGTAATGCTGCTCAATGCCAGAAGTCTAAATCTCAAAATGCACGCACTCGAGGCCCTTCTCAGTATGGAGAACATCGATGTCTGTGCTGTAACTGAAACCTGGTTCAAGGCTCCTGAGAGGACATCGGCACTATTAGGTTTTACCTCATATCATGCGTTCGGCCCCAAAACCCGGACCACTCCACAAAAGGAGGGTGTATCCATATTCATAAAGGATACTCACACCTCCAGGTTGGTGGCAACGCATGAAGCTTCGCAAACCATCCAGGTGCAACTAACAATAGGCAAAACTGCTCTACAAATTGTAGCATGCTACAGGCCACCCTATCAAACTCAGGAACCCCACACAGCCTTCCTGAAGACACTGGAGGGTATAAATGTATCTCCAAACACCATCATATTGGGTGACTTCAACTACCCGAATATAGACTGGGAACATTACTCAAGCCCTAACTTTCTAGCCCAACGGTTCCTGGAGTTCATAAATTCAAATGCCATGGAACAGCTAGTCACTGTTCCCACGAGAGGAGAAAATATACTAGATCTCATTGTCACAAACATGGGGACAAAATGCTCCACACCAGAAGTATATCCCTCATTGGTGAGATCTGATCATAAACTAATCTCACAGGAAATCCACATCCGCCCCCACCCCAAACAAAAGACCATAGTGAAGAACTTCTCTAAAGCAAACTTCACACTACTCAAGACTGGTGTGGTATCCTTCAAGGCCCCTGAGTCAGAGGAAACCACAACCCAAGCTCTGAAGCCCTTACAAATGCCTTCTATAAACACCTCCAGGACTGCATGGATCAGGCAATCCCAAATAAAACCAAGACTCTTTCCACAAAGGGCAAACGTCCAGTCTGGTGGACCCCAGCCATTAACAAACTTTACAATAAGAGGAGAAAGCTATTACATGATAGAACAAAATCCATAAAAGGAAGTCACCCCTGATCATTATTAGTAAAAAATACGAGCACTCATAAAATCAACTAAGGCCAATTTTGAGAGAAAAATTGCCATGGATTCAAAGGACAATCATAAGGCCTTTTTCAGCTATGTTAGGAACCTGGGTGGAAACTCACAGATATGCTCAGAATTAGTCCAAAATGATACAAAAATCACTGAACCCACAGACATTGCCAACATACTGGCAGACAGGTTCAGTGCAAACTTCACCCCCCCCCCCTAAAGGAGAGATAACTATCCCAGCCGAGTGTAGCCTCCCGGACATCTCAAATGCGCAGGTGAAAGCTGCTCTCTCTAAAGCTAAAAACACAGCATCAATGGGACCGGATGGTGTCCCCGGCTGTGTGCTACACGAGCTAAATGAGGAATTAAACCCGCACATAAGGCAGCTGTTTAATCTCAGCCTTACCACAGGATACGTGCCCAAGGAGTGGCGTCACGGCAACTGTGGTCCCACTCCACAAAGGTGGCGCCTCACGGACCCTGGTAATTACCGCCCATAAGCTTAACAAGTCTAGTCTGCAAAGCTATGGAGAGGATCATAATGGAGCTCATAAACAAAGATATAGGGGACTTGCAGACATTGGACCCGACCCAGTTTGGCTTTGTCAAGGGAAGATCATGCCTTTTGAACTTGGTCGACTTCTTGAAATAGTCACCAAGGCCATTGATGAGGAAAGGCAGTCCATACAGCCTACCTTGACCTTGCAAAGGCTTTCGACACAATACCCCACTCGGGTATTGTAGAAAAACTTACCAGCTTAAATGTAAACCCATATGTCACAAGATGGGTTGCAAACTGGCTTAAGGACAGAACCCACAGGGTTAGAGTTGCTGGCGCTGTGTCAGACTCCAAGCCGGTCACAAGTGGTGTCCCACAGGGCTCGGTCCTTGGCCCCTATTGTTTGGCATCTACTTCTCAGAAGTACAGGCCAACATGGGAGGACTTTGGCTGACAAAGTTTGCAGATGACTGCAAACTGGGCGCCATAGTGGAAAGTGCATCGGACACGGATATCCTTCAGAAGGGACTCACGGAAACAGATAGCTGGTGCCAGAGCCATGGCCTGAAGTTAAACGCCAAAAATGTATAGTCATACCCTTCGGGAAAAACAAGGTAACCCCAAGCTACCATATAGGTGGCAATCCACTAAGCACAGAAGAGGTTATCAGGGACCTGGGGACCCAGGTTGACAGTGGCCTTTCTTTTGACACTCACATTGCTAAAGTGGTTAGAAAGACCTTCTACATTGCCCACCTGATCATGAAGGGATTCACATCCAGATCTAGTGAGGTCATTGTTCTCTGTACTCTTCACTTATCAAACCAATGATCGAGTACAATGCCCCATTCGGGATGTATCTCACCCGACATCTGCAGCAATTGGAGAGACCCCAAAGTTCCTCACCAAAAGGATAAAGGGACTCCAAAATCTGTCATATGCTGCCAGATTGAAGAAACTCCAGCTCTATTCAGTCGCATACCGTCTGCTCAGAGGTGACATGTGCCTGACATACAAGGCCATGTCCAACCCGGAATTAATGGACATGCTCCACCTCAAAAATCCAAATCCACCAAAACCACTAGAGCAAGCGACTTAAACCTTAGCACGGATATAAATAGGACGTGCTGGAGGGATAGATTTATCACTCAGAGACTCCCTATGCTGTGGAATAAAATCCCGGTCCATGTGAGGCAGAGCACCTCGCTGACTCTGTTCAAGAGAAATCTAGACCTGTGGATGGGAGATCGTAGGTTTACCCCGGGAATCATCTCTGGGTCACTGCTGGACAGAGGCACAACAAACTAATGGGCACAGTATTTTTTCATATAAGGGGTGGCGTAAGCCACAAAAATTTGGGCTAGGCTTATAAATGCCTTAGGGCAGATAGCCTAGTATAAACCTATGAACCTATGAACCTATGATAGATTCACCACAGGAAAGTGTTAAGCT
This sequence comes from Protopterus annectens, assembly GCF_019279795.1. NCBI lineage: Eukaryota > Metazoa > Chordata > Ceratodontiformes > Protopteridae > Protopterus > Protopterus annectens. The sequence goes on along the minus strand of NC_056727.1, from coordinate 702,327,691 downwards.
GGATAAGGCCCATGATGACTTGGCAAACTTCCCCACTCCTAAACTCCTTTCACTTCCTGAAAATGAATATGCCATGAGGTTTTTGCCATAGTTGGGGAACAGATGGATTATGGGGCTGTTGCTCTGTCTAGGGAACAAATGGGCTTTTCCCTTGCTGCGTGGGGAGCCTTTGAGCAAGGGTGTGGAGATAAAAAAAAAAAAAAAAAACATCCCTGAAATGAACAAAAGCTGAAGCAGAGAAAAAACTGGTACATTTTGAAAGAATGAAACTAGATTTGTTTTTCAATATCCAAGTAAAAGAAATAAACAGAGGGGTTTGGTGATATTGAAAGCATGGGGATATGCGTTAGAAGAGTCATGTACTGCAAGTGCTGAGTATTTTGTATGTGGAGAGCTGAACTGAACAAGAGTACTTTTTTGTTGTTTTGTTTTTTATAAACATATTTAGTAAGTCACAATCACAACTATAACAGTGACACGGGTACACAAACATTCATATAAAAGAAAACGAGTCATAGTAACATTTTTTCATGCAGTATACAAGTTTCGTTTGGAATACATTCAGAATGTCAAAGGCTGTCAATGCTGAATGCATACAAGATCGAACTGAAATGTTGAGTTACAAATTATTGACTGACTTTTGCACCTGCAGTACAGAAGGCAGTAACTTGTCTGAATTGTGGTACACCAGGGATTTTTTTTACCTCTCCCCACTGTAGTGCGATCTCAGAGTTGTGTGTTATTGTGTGTGTGTGTGTGTGTGTATTATGTTTATATAAATAATATTTACACACACACACACACGCACACACACACACACACACATATATGTATGTAGCAGGGAGTCTGGGGGTGCAGGGGTTTGCCATGTGTATAACACTTGTGATGAACTGTTTATCTTTCGTTCAACATTTTGTGTTTTGCCCTTTCTGGGTCAGACTTTTGTGCATTGACACTGAGTGTTCAACATTCTGAAATAATTTTGTTTCTTTTTATCAGTTGTCATTCAATCCAACATTACATAAATTCAGTTCATTCCTTTAAACCCCCCTCCTCCTTCTGGACATTATTGTGTATGTATTTTTCCCACAGATTTCATTTAGTTATATGTAATTGTTCTTTTCTTTTTCTAAGGCTCCCGCCTCCAGTCACATTTACAAAACTGTTTTAAAACACAACATGCAGTTTATGTTGTGAAATGTTTTAAACAAATTTTAAAAGGAACAACAATTTTACTTAGTCACTTATTTTCCCTTTAGTGTTCTTCTAAACATTAATGACATAAAACGGAGTATATGCTTTACAGTCCACTCATGATATTACAGAATGCCAGTCTTTCTGATGCACTGTTTCTTGCAACGCCATAATGTTCTTCATCTCACATTGCTGCAGTCCTTACACTTGGGTAGTCCGCTGTCCTCGGTCGGCCCGAATATCAAAGTATAAGGCTGACGTCGGTCAAGGCGCATTAGACTGACATCAGGACGTCAGGGTACAAATGCGCATGACCGACGTCATATCCTCAGTCTTTTTTGCCGCATGGTCCGATGCAGAAGCAGCGTTGCAAGTGCCGTTCGGCGTTCTGAAATTTTTCGAATTCGGAGTTTCAGACCGAGTCAAAGTTGGCTAAGTACCCCGTTGGGGAATATTTTAGTTTTTCTTGCCTCAGTGGTTTACCGGATGTCAGAAAAAGTGAATAACTGTATTTCTTGTGGGAAACAGATACCGCATAGAGATTACCATACTTTGTGTATTCCTTGTTTAGGGCCTGAGCACGGCGTTGTTGGGTGTCGCTCTTGTGCTAGATTCAATAAGCGCACTATAAAGAGAAGGTTAGATTGTGCCAGGTTAGTCTTTGGGAAGCGGTGCAATTATAAAATGCCGCCGGATGCTCCGGCGCCCGCTTCTTCAAGAAGCGCAAGGACAAAGCAGCTAAGCCTAGGCTTGAAGAGCCGTCCGCACGGACGCCGGTTCTTTAGAGGTGTTGGTGGAGCCGGTGGTTCTGCCGGAGGTTTCTCTGGAGTCCCAGGGAGAGACTTTGTTATTGCAGGATGTGGCCTCTCAGGAGGCAGGTCAGGCTGAAGGGGCTTCTCAGGTTACTGTGCTCCCTCCCTTCCTAGGGTGGTTAGGCCCTCTCCTTCTGTTTCCAAGGCTTCTCCCAGAGGCAGGCCAGGTTTAGCTTCAGTTGGTGTCACCCCTAGTTCTTCAGGATCTGTGCCCAAGAAGCATATGCTTAAAATGGCAGAAGATTTGATTACTTTGATTAGAGGTTCTTTGCCCCCTCCTGATAAGAGACCTAGGGTGGAACCTGAGCTAGGGAGTTTTGAGCAGGCTTCGGATGTTTCTGAGTCTTCGGCTGAAGACTTGCAGGAGTATTCTCCTTATTCTGATTCTGATGTGGATGATTCTACTCCTTCTGCTTCTCCTCCTGAGGATTTTTCTTTTTCAGAGACTCTTCATTCCATGAGGGAGCATTTTAAGTGGGAAGGTCAGGACTTCTCTGATTCCAGGAAAAGGCTTAGGGAATTTTTGTTTTTACCCCAGCATAGGCCTTTGGCTATACCTCCTGTTCTGGATGTTGTGGAAGATGTGTTTGCAGAAGCTTCTCTTAATCCTGATTCTTTGCCTCCTGCTCCTGTTAAACCAGACAGGTTTTACAGGGTGCCTGAAGCTCATAAGTATCTTTTTAAGAGTCCTAGGGCAGACCCAGAAACTGTTAGTCAGGGGCCTAAGGGTGTTAAGGCTTCTGTTGTCAAAAATCCGGTTCCTCCAGATAAAGAGGCCAGGGCTTTGGATAGATGGGGAAAGAAAGTTTATACTTCCTCCACCCTAGCTATGAGGGCTTTGAATTGCCAGTTTCACATGTTGAAATACCAAAATTATCTCCTTTCACAATTGAAGTCTAAGGTAGATGCTCTGGCGGAGGGTATTGAGTGTAAAGAGTTACAGGATTTAGTACATGTTTCTGAACAGGTGGGTAAGCATTCTTTGCAATGTGGTTTTGATGCTGTACAGGCCTCATCTAGGGTGGCTGCCACTGGGTCAGTTCTTCGCAGGCACGCCTGGCTGAGGGATCAGAATTTATCTGACCATGTTAAGACAAGGATTTTAGATGCTCCTTTACAATCTGATGTGTTGTTTGGTTCTCCTGTTGAGGCAGTCTTAAAGAAAATGGAAGACAAGGCTAAGTCTATGCAGACTGTTAAAGATTTTTTGCAGGTTCAGCCTCCGAAGTTTAGTAGAAATTGGCCTACCAAGGGGTGGTCGTATCCTTCTTATGATTCCCAGTCTAGGGGTAGATCTAGACGTGGTAGGGGCAGAGCTCAGGGCTCTTTCAGGCCTAGAACAGGGAGTTCACCTGCACAGTCTTCGGGTGAGGGCAGGGGTCAGTCCTTTCGTAAACAGACCCAATGACCTACCTTTTCAGCTGCCAGAGCCTTCTCGTCTGGCAGCACCTTTGGGAGGAAGGTTGGCACTTTTCAAAGAAAATTGGAGTTTAATTACCCAAGACAGATGGGTATTGGATATCATACACCACGGTTACAGGTTTTATTTCCATACCTTGCCTCCTTTCAAAGGCATGCCAGACGTTCCTCCTCAACAAAGAATAGAGGCTCACAAGCAAATTTCTCTGTTACTCCAAATAGGGGCCATACAGCCGGTCCCTATGCCAGAAGTGGGCCTAGGATTTTATTCTCGCCTGTTCCTAGTACCAAAGAAAGGGAACACGTGGAGACCAATTTTGGACTTATCTATCCTCAACACTTATCTGGACATTCCCAAGTTCAAAATGTTGACGTTACAACAGCTTTTACCTCTGCTGGGCAAAGATCATTGGATGGTAACTTTGGATCTCAAGGAGGCTTACCTTCATGTTCCTGTCAGACTGAGTTGCAGGAAGTATCTGCGTTTTCGAGCTGGGACTTCTCATTATCAGTTCTCTGCATTGCCCTTTGGCTTATCTACTGCGCCCAGAGTGTTCACGAAAGTTCTGGCTCCAGTGATAGCTTTCCTCAGGTTAAAAGGAATACAGATCTATCCTTATTTGGACGATTGCCTGATTCTGGCTCAAGGAAGGGACGAGCTTCTTCATCATTTGGATTATGTGATAGCAGTGCTAAGATGCCTGGGGTATTCTGTGAACGAAATAAAGTCCAGTCTAGTACCCTCTCAGGACATTTGCTTTCTGGGTGTGAGACTGAATACAGCATCCCAGATGGCCTTTTTGACCCCGGACAAACAAAAGAATCTTTCCCTTTACTTTCATCAATTGTCTCATCAGTCCCGGCTGACTGCAAGGACAGTTCTTCAAGCCTTGGGGTTCATGGCATCTTGTATTCTGGTGCTTCCCAATGCCAAACTGCATATGAGGAAGCTACAATGGTATCTCAAAAATGTATGGACACAGCACTGCCAGGATTTGGACACTGTCATTCAAATAATACCTTGCATTCAAAAGGAATTGTTGTGGTGGGCTCAGGAATGTCACCTAAACAAGGGACTCTCTGTGACCCGGCCAGAGGCGAGTCAGATTCTAACGACAGATGCCTCAGACAAAGCTTGGGGAGCTCATCTGAATGGAAAGTGGATACAAGACAAGTGGCCTGCCAGACTACAACATCTACATATCAACTTGAAAGAGATGTTAGCAGTCCAGTTTGCTTTAATAGCTTTCAAGGATTTACTTCTTCCAGGGCAGGTGTTGATTCTAACAGACAACACAACTGTCATGTGGTACATCAACAAGCAAGGCGGAACACATTCTTATCCTCTATGCAGGCAAGCAATGATTTTGTGGGAGACTGCTCTCAGTTTACAGCTAAATCTTCAGGCAAGGTTTCTGCCGAGCACAGAACTCCTTAGCAGATGTGTTGAGCAGACGAATTATGGATCCCCACGAGTGGAAATTGGATCCTCATGTATTTCAGAAATTGACAGTGTCATGGGGAACTCCAGACATAGATCTGTTCGCTTCTCCACTAAACCACCAGCTGCCAAAGTTTTGCACGAAAAGGTTTCATCCCACAGCTTGGAAAGTGGATGCTCTTTCTTTCAGTTGGAGCAATCTTCATGTGTATGCCTTTCCGCCTCTGCCTCTCCTCCCAAAGGTACTACTAAAGGCCAGACAGGACAAGCCAAGGATGATTTTGATAGCTCCAGATTGGCCTCGACAGCATTGGTACCCATTACTGAGAAGCCTGGTACGGGAGCCTCCATGGCCTTTGCCTTTGATTCCACACCTGTTGTCTCAGGAGGACAGTCATTTGCTCAATGTCAAGCTTCACTGTCTGCACCTAACAGCCTGGCATATTCTGTTTTGAACCATAGTGGGCCTCCACTTCCACAGCAAGTTTTGAATGTTATTTTGGAAGCTAGAAGGCCTAGTACAAGGAAAGTGTACGCAGATAAATGGAAGAGATTTTTATTTTGGAGTGCAGCAAAGGATTTTGATGTTTCTGAGCCTAATTTAAGTGTGGCTCTTCAATATCTTACTGAGTTACTGGACAAAGGTTTGTCCTTCTCTTCTATTAAGGTTCATGCTGCAGCAATTTCGCTCACTATGATTGTGACCCACCATTGTTTTCTCATCCTTTGTTCAAGCAATTTCTTAGAGGGCAAAGAATATAAGACCCCACGAAGAGCTCCTACTCCTGCTTGGGATCTCAATTTTGTGTTGGAGAAACTCACTCTACAACCTTTTGAGCCTGCAGCTACTACTGAGTTGAAATTTTTATCATGGAAGACTGCTTTTTTGTTGGCTATTACCTCTGCAAGAAGGGTTTCTGAGTTGCAGGCCCTTATGGCGGTTGAGCCTTTCTTAATTTTCCATAAGGATAGGGTATCTTTACGTACTAATCCTTCCTTTATGCCTAAAGTGGTTTCTAGTGTGGCTTTAAACCAAACTATTCATTTGCCTACTTTTTATGCAAATCCCCAAAATAAAGGGGAAAAGATTTTGCATACTTTAGATGTACACAGGCAGTTGCGATATTATTTGGACAGAACTAAAGGGTTCAGGCAGTCTCAGCAGTTATTTGTTTCATTTGCTTTGGGTTCTCAGGGCAAGCCTGTGTCGAAACAAACTATTTCTAAGTGGATTGGGTTTTGCATTGCTTTCTGTCATTCCCATCATGGCAAGGAGATTCCAGCTGGGATTAGGCCTCATTCCACTAGGGCTACTGCCACTTCGACAGCTTTTTTAAGGGGGGTGGCAACTAAGGATATTTTGGAGGCAGCTACTTGGAGTTCAGTGCATACTTTCTCTAAGCATTATCACCTTCCACTTTACTCTAAATCTAGGGCTGGTTTTGCCACTGCTATTTTACAGGGCATTTTGGCAGCTCCTGCTTCTTTATAGTTTTGCCATCCTCCCTTTCCTCTGCTTTGGGATTCTACCCAAGTGTAAGGACTGCAGCAATGTGAGATGAAGAACATAGTACAGTTTTGTACCTACCATAAATGTAGATGTTCAAAGATCCACATTGCTGCAGTCCAATTTACCCTCCCTCCTTCCCCTCTGTAGTTAGAGGCGGTTGTGTGGGTTGGGTTGTAAATATTGTATATATTGTATATATTGTACATATTGTTAGTGCAAGGGTGGTTGGTTGGTTGTTTGCTGTCTTTTGGTTTTGACCTTTCTTTTTAGGGTCTTCTGACATCTGGGGCAAGAAAAGACTGAGGATATGACGTCGGTCATGCGCATTTGTACCCTGACGTCCTGATGTCAGTCTAATGCGCCTTGACCGACGTCCGCCTTATACTTTGATATTCGGGCCGACCGAGGACAGCGGACTACCCAAGTGTAAGGACTGCAGCAATGTGGATCTTCGAACATCTACATTTATGGTAGGTACAAAACTGTACTTTTCTCAAATGTGATTGATGTTTTATACTCTCCCATGTATTCACTGATAGCTTTTCTTACTGATCATCATCCTGTCCCAACACCAGCCTATGTTTCAAGTCCAAGGTACTCCCGATCTTCAAGTCAATTTCTGTGCTATTTTCCTGACTTTCAAGCATTTTTCTTTGGAACAGGGAAAACTATTCCTACTGGCCAAGTCTCTCTACAAGCTTTATTGTCGGAAGAATGAAAAGCAGAGTCCCCTTCAGTTTGCTGGATAAAATTTATTTTTTCCTTAGCCTGTTTTGCATCTAGAAATGTATTTGATCCTTCAGGAAAAAGTAATCTGAAGTCAGCTGTATCTCACACCTTTTTCATGACATTCCCTAATTGCTGGCATAATTGCTTTTCTTCTGTCTAATGTACAGTGAATAGTCACTTTCTGCCTGCAAACACTCTGCTGTTTCCAATTTTTAATACCTTTCCTTCCTGCTACACTTTTGTCAGGATCAAGTGTTTTTGCTGGTAAGATTGCGTCTTTACCAGTATAGGATGTTCTTCATGTTTCACTGTTGCAGTCATTACATTTGGGTAATCTGCTGGCAGGTTGCCGTCAGTCGGCCTGATTAACAAAGTCTAGAGTCCTGCGTCAGTTGTTGTCCCTTCTTCCATGACGTCAGGTCATCAGGGGTATAAAACATGCAGCCGATGCCATTACATCAGTCTTTCTTGCCGTGCGGTGCCCGAAGCAGAAGCAGTTCGCAAGTGCCGGTCGGCCGACTCCTGAAATTTTCATTTTCGTGTTTCAGAACCGAAGTCTTCAACTTAAAGCTAAGTACCCTGTTGGGGAAACTTTTTCTTGCTCCTTATCAACGTCGGTAAAACTTAATAATTGCATTACTTGTGGAAAGTAAGTACCTCAAAGATTTTCATTTGTACTGTATTTCTTGCCTAGGCCCTGACCATGATGTACCTTGCTGTCGGTTTTGTGCTTTATTTAATCAACACGCTATCCGTCATCGGTACATTTTTGCCTCTAAATATTTCAGTTCTCGGTTTAATTATCCAGAAATGTCGATTAACCATCCGACTACCGGGATTCCGAAAAAACGTAAAGATAAAGACAGAGACAGGCTTACGAGGACCAAAACTGCCGATGATGCTTCTCCTAAACCAGTCGCCAGTTCACCGGTACTCAGTGAGGTGCTACTTCTACTTCTGATTCGCAGGCCTCTACTGAGACCCATTCGGAGTCCGGTATGCTGCAAGATACTTCACCTATGGAGCCCGTGGATGTCTCTACCTTGGATGGGTCCGGAGCCGCTGTGTAGGCACTGGCTTCTGAGGGTGTATTCAGGCCTACAGACTTGTATTAAATCGACACCACCTTCATTACTAAGGCCTAAATCTCGATCCATGTCTAAAAAACAGATGCCCAGGCCCCTATGCCTAAAAAATAAATAATAAAAATGGCTGAAGATCTAATTATTCTAATCTGGGGTAGTCAACCCCCCCCCCCAACTAAGAGGCCTAAGGCTGAGCTTCATTATGAATCTTCTGATCAGGATTCTGTTTCTTCTGACTCTTCTAATGACCTGGATTTGTCCATACCTACTTATGAAGATTCTGATGCAGCAGATTCCATTCCCTCTGCTTCCCCTTCTGAGGATTTTTCTTTTGGGGAAACTTTACTTACTTTAAGGGAGCATTTCCATTGGGAAAGCCAGGAATTTTCTGTTTCAAAAAAGAGGCTTAGGGATTTCCTTCTTCTACCTCAGCATAGGCCTTTGGCTATACCTCCTGTACTAGACATTGTTGATGATGTGTTCTCGGAATTCAGTTTGGCTCCTGAATCCCTGCCTCCGGCTCCTAGTAAACCTGACAGATACTACAGGGTTCCTGAGTCCCACAAGTTCCTTTTCAAAAATCCTGTTGCAGATTCAGAAACCATTTCTCAGGGGCCCAAAGGCATTAAGGCTTCTACTGCTAAAAATCCTACCTCTTCTGATAGAGACTCCAGGGCACTGGATAGATGGGGTAAAAAGGTTTATACTTCTGCAACCTGGGCAATCAGAGCTTTAAACTGCCAATTTCATATGTTAAAATATCAGCAGCATGTTATTGGACTGCTTAAACAGAAAATGATGTTGATTCCTGACTGTGTGGAAAATAAAGATTTACAGGATTTAATGCATTCTGCTGAACAAGTTGGAAAACATACTTTGCAATGTGGTTTTGATTCTTTAGAGGCCTCTTGCAGGGCTGCTGTTACTGGGTCTGTGCTTAGAAGGCATGCTTGGCTTAAGGAGCAATCTTTGCCTGATCACGTTAAAGTTAAATTGTTGGATGGTCCTCTGAATCAGGACCACCTGTTTGGCAATAAGGCTGAAGAAGTTCTTAAAAAGATGGAAGATAAAGCTAAATCTATGCAAACTGTTAAAGATTTCTTACAAGTGCAACCTCCAAGATTTAGTAGTCACTGGCCTACTAAGAATTGATCTTTTCCAGCCACTTCCAGATCCTCTCAAGCCAAACCCAGACACAGCAAAACCCCCAGATTTCAGTCCCAGGGGACTCTCAGAACTAAGCAGTGGGGGGCCTCCACTTCCAAAACTGGAAATAACAAGGAACCCCCCCTGTGGTAAACAGTCTCAATGACTTCCTTTTAAAATTCCCAAGCACTTATCTTTTAACCGCCCCTTTGGGGGAAAGATTTTTCTTCATGCAAAGAACTGGGAACTCATAACCCAGGACAAATGGGTTTTAAATATAGTGTCCCAGGGATACAGATTTCATTTCCACACGTTGCCAACACCAAACGGGTGGCCAGACCTGCCCCCAAATCAGTGGGCAAAGACTCAAAAACAAGTACTTTCCCTCTTACGCATGGGGGCTATTCAACTGGTACCAGAAGAGGAAAAGGGACAAGGTTTCTATTCCAGGCTTTTTCTGGTACCCAGAAAAGGCAAATCATGGCATCCAATCCTTGACCTGTCTACTCTAAACACCTTTCTGGAGATTCCAAAATTCAAGATGCTGACTCTTCACCAGTTACTCCCTATGCTAGGCAAAGATGCCTGGTTGGCAACTCTAGATTTAAAAGAAGCATAACTGCACATCCCAATCAGGGAATCTTGCAGAAGATACCTACTCTTCAATGCAGGCTACTTGCATTATCAGTTCTCTGCACTGACCTTTGGCTTGTCTACTGCGCCCAGGGTATTCACAAAGTGCCTGGCTCCAGTTATTGCATTTTGCAGGCAAAGAAATATTCAAATATATACACACCTGGACAATTGTCTAATTCAGGCAGAAAACCAGGGCATACTTTTAAATCACCTGGCGTTTTTAAAAAGGGTTCTAACTTGTCTGGGGTACACCATAAAAGAAAAGAAATCACAACTGGTACCCTGTCAACAGATTACATTCCTAGGTGCAAAATTGAATACAACTGCCCAGATGGCTTTCCTCATGCCAGAGAAGCAAATTCATTTGGTAACCAACTTCAAATAAGTGGCCACAAAAACCCTGCTATCTGCAAGACTAATACTGCAAGCCTTGGGGTTCATGGCCTCCTGCATTCTTCTAATTCCATATGCAAGACTGCATATAAGGAAACTACAGTGGTATCTAAAAAGTCAATGTAGTCAACATTGTCACATCCTGGAAACAATGATTCCTATTATACCTTGCCTACGCCTGGAGTTCCTATGGTGGCCAGAGGCATGCCACCAAAACAAGGGACTACCATTCACACTACCCCCTGCTGCCCAAACCCTAACTACAGATGCATCAAACTATGCATGGGGGGCTCACCTGGCAGGGAAGTGCATTCAGGGCAAATGGAACCCAAATCTAATGCACCTACATATCAATCAAAAAGAAATGTTAGCTGTTCAGAATGCTCGGACAGCCTTCAAGGACTACATTCTTCCAGGACAACTAATGGTAAAGACGGACAACACCACGGTTATGTGGTACATAAACAAGCAGGGGGGTACACATTCCTACCCCCTCTGCAGACTAGCCATGGCATTGTGGAACACAGCCTTGAGCTAGCAAGTGCACCTACAAGCTCAATTCCTGTCAGGAAAATTGAATACACTGGCAGACGGACTAAGCAGAAACCTCATGGACCCACATGAGTGGAAACTGGAACCACGGATTTTCAACATGTTGACAAGCGAATGGGGGAGCCCAGACATAGATCTATTTGCCTCCCCCCAGAACTACCAGTTGGACAAGTTTTGCACAAGGACTCCCCACAAACAAGCCTGGAAAGTGGATGCTCTGTCCTTCAGCTGGAAAAACCTGCCAGTCTATGCCTTTCCCCCTCTACCTCTGCTCTCCAAAGTTCTACTAAAAGTCAAACGGGACAAACATAGGATGATTTTGATTGCTCCAGACTGGCCACGTCAACACTGGTACCCCCTTCTGCGCAGTGTGTCGCAAGATATCCATGGCACCTGCCTCACACCCCTTCCCTGCTGTCTCAGCAGGAGAACCAAATTCTGCAACCTCAGCTTCCAACATTGAATCTTGCAGCCTGGCTAATTACTTAAATTCCCCCTTCTCATCCCTCAGCAAACCTGTGATGGATGTCATCTTGGAGGCGAGGAGACCTAGTACTAGAAAATCTTATGCTGACAAATGGAAAAGATTCTGTGCCTGGAACCAATATTTAGGGATGAGCACAACAGCACCCAATTTACCTCAGATTTTGCAGTACTCAAGTGAGGTGCTGCACAAGGGCCTGTCTTTTTCCTCCATTAAAATCCATGCCTCAGCTATTTCAGCTCACTATAACACAGAACCCACCCCTCTTCTCTCATCCTCTGCTCAAGCAGTATCTCAGAGGGGCAAAAAACTTGAGACCACCCGAGAGAGCTCCTACCCCTGCCTGGGACCTTAACTTTGTTTTGGAGAAACTCACTCTACCTCCTTTCGAGCCAGCTGCTACTGCAGACTTAAAATTTCTTTCTTGGAAAACAGCCTTCCTTTTAGCAATCACTTCAACTAGAAGGATATCTGAATTACAGGCCCTTATGGCAGTGGAGCCTTTCATCATCTTTCATGCGGACAGGGTATCTCTCAGGACTAATCCGTCCTTCATGCCCAAAGTGGTTTCCAGTGTGGCTTTTAATCAGTCCATTCATTTGCCAACCTTCTTTCCCAATCCACAGAACAAAGGGGAACGGATTCTGCATTCCTTGGGTTGTGCACAGACAACTTAGATTCTACTTGGACAGGACTAAATCTCGAAGAAAATCTGAACAATTGCTGGTAGCATTTGCTGCAGGGGCAGAGGGAAAGGCTATTTCAAAACAAACCATTTCCTAAATGGATAAGCCATTGCATTAATTTCTGCTATAAGCACCATGGAAAACCTATCCCCCAGGGGATCAGATCTCACTCCACAAGGGCTGCATCTACTTCTGCAGCCTTTCTCAGAGGTGTTCCTACCAAGGATATCCTAGAAGCTGCTACCTGGAGTTCTGTACATACTTTCACCAAGCATTATCATTTACCAATTTTCTCTAAATCCAGAGCTGGCTTTGCCACTGCTGTCTTGCAGGGCCTCATAGCTGGTCCTAATGCTGTATAAACTCCTCCTCCCAACCATAGCTTTGGGAATCTACCCAAATGTAATGACTGCAACAGTGAAACATAAAGAACATTGTACAGTTTTGTACACTTACCATAAATGTAGATGTTGGAGTGTATTCACTGTTGCAGTCCTTGTTAACCTCCCTCCAGCCCCCTAGTTTTTTTGGCTATACCTCTACTTTCCTTTACTATCCATAAAAGCGTTTTTAGTGTATTTTCTTTTGGTTGGAGGTATACTTTTCTGTTTTTGTGTTTATTTGCTCCCCATTAGGGGGGCACCTGACATCTGGGGCAAGAAAAACTGATGTAATGGCGTCAGGTGCATGTTTTATACCCCTGACGTCATGGAAGAAGGGACAGCAACCAATGCAGGACCCAAGACTTTGTTAATCTGGCCGACTGAGGGCAACCTGCCAGAAGATTGCCCAAATGTAATGACTGCAACAGTGAATACACTCAAACATCTACATTAATGATAAGTGTACACAACTGTACTTTTTGTTTGCTTTCTCATGGCCAGGTTTGGAGCATAAACTCGGTTTGCCCTTCCTGTTAAAAAAAAATCTTGCTGTGTATTACCAGTTCAGTTGTTAATTTGTGATTTCATAAAATTAATGTAACCTATTCCTTCCAGTTTCTCAGGCACAGAAGAAAAATCTCATGTTTTCTCTGCGTGCTCTGTCTTCTGACTACTATTTTTTAAAACAGCTGTTCTTTAAAAAAACACAGACACACACACACACACAGACACACACACACACAGACACACACACACACAGACACACACACACACAGACACACACACAAACACACACAGACACAGACACAGACACACACAGACACAGACACAGACACACACAGACACAGACACAGACACACACAGACACACACAGACACAGACACAGACACACACAGACACAGACACAGACACACACAGACACAGACACACACACACACAGACACAGACACAGACACACACAGACACACACACACACACACACACACAGACACACACACACACACACCTTTATTGATTTATCACTTGTGACACAGGCAAATTTGCATAACCATATTAACAAGTTCACATTTGCAAACATTATACATTACATACATTGCTCTTTACAGTAAAATAAAACTACATTACATAAATTGTTCAATTCCTAACTTATTTTAAACATCATTCCTCCTCCAAGGCATTTTTCTGCATGTACTGTTCCAACAGTTTAATTTTTTTCTGTTTAATGTAATCCTACTGTTGTCTAAATATCCAACTTCCTGTTCTTTTATATCTGTTAAAATATTCACTGCTTCAAGTGTGGTAGGTATAGACTTTGATTTCCATTTTCTAGCAACTGCGTTTTTAGCAGCCACCAGAATTAAGCTTAACAATGGCTTGCTATGTCTAGGCAATTCAGATCCTGTATCCCAGATTAAAAAAAAAGTCATTGCCTTGGTTACACTGATTTGCTAGCCCAGTGGTCCTGACAGAATACTCTGTAGGGAATTTCTAAAGTCTGCCATCTCCCTGCATTCTGATAACATATGCTCCCAGGTACCTCTTTCTTCCCCCTTACACTTCCAACATTTGCTATCTACTTGAGGCAACATTTTTTTGGAGTCTGCTTGGGGCATAAAAGTACCAAATGCAAACACTTCCAGGCAAAAATCCTAAATCTTTTAGATTTTTTTTGCATGTTTGGGAACCATACGTATGTCCTCCTGTTGTTTCTTTGTGATTTGCTTATCTAATCTCTCTCTCATTTCTGACCTCCTCTGACTAATTCTTGTAGGTACCATGTAATATTTTATATGCTCTACTAATTGTACTGTTTTTTTAACAGCATCTTCTGGACTAGATTCAACTAAAAACACAATCAGTGCAGTTCTTTCATTTAGGATTCCTCTATCCCTTTCTGTCTGCCTATGTTCTGATATCAATCCCTGATAGAGAATGCAGTCTCTAGCCCATAGTGCAAATGTCTTTTTGGCATCTTCCCATTCTGTTATATTTTCCTGTCTAATTATTTGTTTCCAATATCTTAGTTTCTTTCCTAGATTCCTCCAGTAAATGCCAGCCTCCTCTTGCCTATTTCCTGTACTCCTAATTGCACTCATCGCTGTCCACATAATCTCCTTTCTCCAGTCACTTGTTGGCTTAGTTTTTATTTATTATTTATTTATTTACATTTGTTGACCGGGAAAATCTGACTAGACACAGGTCCTTTTTCAGTGGAGGCCTGGGGAGAAAAGCTCAACATTAAAAACAATTAAAAACAATTAATTACAAGTTACAAGAAGTATAGGTAAGTTTTGTTTAACAGTAGTAGTAAACAGTTATAGTTCAAAATGAAATTAAGTATTTAGTTAAATGGTACAACACTTAATATCATTGGTGCCATAAAGACTAGCAAACATTTTAATAGCTGAGCTAGCAGCTATTACCCTTGAATAACAGTGGCTAAGATTACAGCTGAGCTATAGGTTTACAAGCAATGTATTTGGCTGCAGTCCAAGGTAGTTAGAGGGATGGAAGAAAGGGATTAGAGAGGTTGGGGTAGAGATGTTAGAGAGGTTTTTTACAGGGGCATGCCCAGTGCTCTTTTAGATGAGATTTTAGAACAGCTTTGAAGTTAGTGCATGATGACACAGAAGTTATAGTTTGAGGAAGGGTATTCCATAATTTTGCTATGGAGTAGGAGAAGAGAGCTTCTCCAGCAGAGTTCCTGGTTCTAGTTATCTGTAAATGACTTGCTGCTGGAGCATAGTGGTCTGGTGGTATGATAGGGTTGGAGTAGATTTTGGAGGGGGGGGGGACTTTTAGAGGATGATTTAGTAGTTTGTGGGCAAGTGAGAATTGGTACCATTGAAGGAAGTGAGGGAGTTCTAGTCAGCCTAGTTCAGTAAGTGAGGTGCAGTGGTGGCTGCAGTAGTTTGCGCCAGTGGCAAACCTTGCTATTTTGTTGTAGCAAGCTTCAAGTTTACCTAACTGACTTTGCCTTAGGTTGGTAAATATTGGAGAGGCGTAGAGTAGGGTGGAGATAAGGTGGCTATTTGCAACTGAAATCTTGGCTGTTTTGGTGAGGAATTGCTTATTTCTGTATAAAGCTCCTAGTTTTTTGTGCACTTTTTTATGGTTAACGAGATGTGGATGTCAAACTTGAGGTTGTCAGTTTCAACTCCAGGTAGTTTGGTGTGGTCTGTTTGGGGGATAATGGTGTTGTCATTGGCTTTAATATTAAATTGGTGGGTGTTTATATTGTGTTTGGTGGGTTGGAAGATGAAGAGTTTTGTTTTGTTTGGGTTAAGTATTAATTGTGCATCTGAAAGCCAAGTTTCAACTGAGGAAAAGGCTTCCTGTGTGGTCTTTTGAAGTTCAGGTAGGGAGTGGGATGAGCAGATGATGGTGGAAACATCTGCATACTGTATGAGAGTGGCCTGTTTGGTAGCAGAGGCTAGATTATTAGTGAATATGGAGAAGAGTAAGGGTCCAAGGATGGATCCTTGGGGACACCTATTGAGACAGGGAGTTGGGGGGATATATCATTATGCCAAAGAATGGATTGATGGTGGTCAGTCAGGTAGCCCTGGAACCAGTTTGTGACAGATTGAGAGAAGGATAGAGTATTGAGGACAGTGATGTGTTGTTTATGAGAGACCATGTCAAATACTTTAGCTAGGTCTAGGAAAGTTGCAAAGGCGAAATAACCATTGTTTTTATGTTGAAGGATTGTATTAGTGAAAGCAAGTAAGACAGTGGTTGTGCTGTGGTATGGTCGGAAACTATGTTGTGTGTTAGGAGGTTTAGTAAGGAGGTAGTTTAGAACTTGAGAGTGAATGCATCTCTCAAGTATTTTTGATAGAGGAGACAGAATTGCTGCGGGCCGGTAGTTGGTGAATTCTGTGGAGAGCCCACCTTTGTGGAGGGGAATAATGTGGGATATTTTCCATTGTGAAGGGACATAGCTTTCAGATAAAGATCGGTTAATCAGGATTGCAACTGGGTAGGCTAGGGCTTCAGCTGCAGTTTTAAGGTAATCAGCTGGGAGTTTGTCAGCTGCTAGTTTTGTGGGCTTTAGTTTCGATAAGAGTTTTTATATGTTGGAGCTAGGGATAGGAGAGAAAGCGAATGCAGTGGGCAGGTTACTAGGTGTAGCTGGAGGGGGTAGGAGAGAGGGGTTGTGTTGTTTTGCTAGTGATAGAACGTTTTTTGTGAAGTGAGTGTTGAAAGAGGTGGCAATGTTTTCAGAGGAGTTTGTTTTGTTTGGTGGAGGGGTTCCTACTTTTCCTGGGTGGAGGATGGAGTTGATGGTTGACCAGAATTGTTTAGGGTTGTTTTGGGTGGAGTTCAGGGCAGACTGGTAATATAGGAATTTGTCCTGTTTTATTAATTTTTTGACTTTATGTAATTCACAGAGTTTCTGTCTATCGAAGGTTTTTTTTGTCTTGCGCCAGTGATTCCAGGCTCTATCTCGGTTTTTCTTTTCTGATCTAATGGCTTTTTGTAGCCATGGGGAGGACTGGGCTTTAACTGTAGTAAATCTTGTGGGCACATAGGTGTTTAGGACTTTAAGGAAGGTGGTATTGAAAAATTGGACATCGTCATCAAGGTTGAGGTATTTTAGTGGAGTCAAGTTGCAGATTTTTAGGGCTGAGATGAAGTTATCAGGGTTAAAGTTTACTTTGTTACGCATTTGCTGATAGGTAATGGGTTTAGCCTGATGTGTTTTTTGAGTAGGAAAGTTGGGGTATGATCACTGAGGTTATGTGTATGATTGGGGGCACTTGCTGACTAGTATCCAGTCAAGAGTAGAATGCTTGTTGAAATTCTTATTTACTCTGGTGGGTGTCTGGATAAGTTGGAAAAAAAACATGAAGATTTAGATGGTGGGCTGGATGGTGGTTGGAACAGGATAGCCAGTCTATATTAAAATCACCTAATATTATGGTTTCTGGTGGAAGGTGATGATTTACCCAGCTGAGGAGGTTTTCTAGTGGAGGGATATTGTTGCCATATGGGAAGTAGGATCCTATTATGTTATTGGTCTTGTCTTGGTTTACTTTTAGGTTAGTATAGATTATTTCTTCTTTGTCAATTGGGCTAAGTTTAGGATTTGAATATTAAGATTCTGTTTATACATTACAGCTACACCACCCCCTTTTTTGTGCAACCGATCTTGTCTTAGGGTATTGTAGCCTTGAAGGGAGAATTTGCTCACTGGTAATGTGAGGTTTGAGCCAGGTTTCTGTTGGAATGATAATATCAGGGGAGTATAAGTGTATGGTAGCATGCAGTTCATGGATTTTATTGGTTATACTTATTATATTTAGGCTTAAGATAAGGAGGTCAGTTGGTTTCCTGTTGGGTGTAATTTGAGGTTGTGAGGTTATTAGGCTGACTGTCAGTGGAGGAGTTGTGGGGTCCAGGGTTTGGGTGGATGTCCCCGCTGAGGGCAACTATTGCTATGGCTGAGGACGTTAGTTTTAGTAATGAGAAAATTAGTTTGTTTTGGGGTAGCTTTTTGTTTGGGTGAAGTGGGTGATAGATAAAGTAGGTTGAGGGATAGTTTGTAAGGCATTAGGGTTGCTTTTTGTTTGTGTGGTGGATGTGATAGCTTAAGTGGGTTGTGCATTGGGATGCATTTGTTGTGAGAGGTGTATGAGTAGTGTGATGGTGTGACATGAGTGGTGATGACTGTAGTTGTGCAGTGGAAGTTGTTTGGTGGGGGTATAATGGTGTTTTGGTAAGATGTAATGTGTGCAAGAAGGGTGCATGTAAAGAGTATAGGTCTAGTGTGTAGGATCATGGTACTCGAGGTGGGGGGGTTGATGGTAGGCTGGAGGTGTGGTTAGAGTTGGTGCTGCAGATGTGGTTGGTTGTGATTGTAATGGGAGGGATGTTTGGCTAGAATAAGTGTAGGTGTGCTGGGGCGGGTGGGATATGGGGCAGGGAGAGGAGCGAAGCGAGTGTGGGGAGCGAAGGGGGCATAGTGAGCGTAGTGGGCAGAAACACTATTTGTTGTACATATCAGCTGGAACCAATCAATAGGCTAATACAACTCAGCACTAGTGGAAAGTCTGTAAGGAAACCCCGTATTGCTGGACTCGCCTTTTAAATAAAATACCTTTTTACTTTGAGTAGAGGGATGGATAGTATCCAGGGAAATGGAAAAAAACAATGAAGGAAGGCTATGCAGCTGTCCTTCTTGGCAAAACATGTCGCGATTATAGTAAAGGCTTAGGCAGATAAATGTATGAAAATGACGTGTCTTTAGCATTAAACTGCTGGGTTAGAGTACACTACCAATGGGACACAGGCTGTAAAGGAAAGGGGAAAGAGAGGTCGAGTGAACAGAAATGATCCCTGGAAACCTTGAGGCAGCTTGCCAGACCACAGTAGAAACAATCAGTTAAAGTGTGCCTCAAGACACTGGAGCAGTTAAGAGTAGCAATTCCTAGAGGTAAGAAACTTACGCATGTAATAGCATTGTTTACAGCTATAGCCTGTGTTTTATCTTCATTAATTTCATACCCCCCCCAAAAAAAAAAAAACCTGGAACTGTCTCAGAATGTTCCACAACAGTAAGATACTCTATTTTGGTTCTGTTAAGTACAAAATAATACCATCTGCAAATAAAGCTAACTCTTCTTAAATAACATATTAATTATATCCCTGAATTTCTGAGCACCTTTTTTTCTTTGCCAGTGGTTCTAAATATAATGTAAATAACAAAGGGGAAAGAGGACACACCCGCCTGGTGTGTTCAGACACAACCTATCAGAGAGGAACCCTCCCACTTTGAGTTCTGCTTCCATTTCTTCATATATCTTCCTGATTAACCTTATTACTGCATTAGGAAATGAAAATCCTTCCATTGCCCTACTCATAAAATCCTAGCTTACTCTGTCAAATGCTTTCTCTGCATCAAGACCTACCAACAGCAGCAGTATTTTCTTACATTTTGCTTCCCTTTGGATCATCATTGTTTTGTCAATGTTGTCAGATGTTTACCTCCTATCCACAAAACCACATTGATCCATATCTATCAATTTTGGCAACACCTTTGCCATTGTTTTAGCCATTATAGACATAAACACTGTAATCATGCTTTAAAAATGAAATGTGCCTGTATGAAGCTGGACTTGAGGGGCTTTTACCATCTTTAGGTATTACAGCCACCACAGCTTTTTAACCAGCATGTTGGTGTTTCCCCTCCTTTTAAAGTACTGTTAAAAAAACCTTCCTGATCTTTATCACTTTCTTCCCTCCTAGCTTCCAAACTTCCATTAGATTGCCATGTATTCCTGGAGACTTTCATGCAGATTGGTTATGCATCACGATTGTTGTCTCATCTCCTTGTATCTTACCTATTAATTGTTGAGCCTCATCTACCTCTAACCTTTGCATATTTAAGTCTTCCATGAATATTTCCATTTGTATTTTTTCTTGTTTTTCCATACCTCTACAGGATCTCTGGTAATTTTTCTTGTTGTAGGCTCCCTAAATTTGGCAACAACTCTTTCTACTTTCTGTTGCCTAACTTGTTGTGCCAAATGTTTTTGTGCGCTGGAATTCTTATTAAAAACAGTTGCTTAATAATTTTTCTGAACTCTTGCATATTACCCAGTTACTCCCTTATTTTCACTTCAGCACTCTGTAATTGTGCCTCTTGTTCTGTGAGGTTCATCTTATTCTGTAATACTTTGTCAACATTTGTTAAGCTTTGTCATCCTTTCAAAATAATTCAAAATGTCTTAACCATATTTCTTTTTCTTTTATTTCTACCCTATTTAAAAGTCCGTTTTTCATTTCATCCCACTCACTAGCTATATGTCCACTACCCTTTCCTTAAATTCCTCTCCTTTTAATAGGCAAGTAAGGAAATGCCAGTGTCTCATTTTTACTTCATTATCCCACATTTTTATTTGAGTAGTTATTGGCGCATGATCTGAAAAAGTTATTGCATGTGTGTCAGAGTTGCCTATTAAATGCACATGATCTTGGGAAATATAATTTCTCTATAGTCTAGCCCAGTTATTGTACCTTGGGGATTAACATGTACATTCTTTTAGAGTTCCTACTATTGAATTTGTTTCTTCTATACCAAATATTTTCATAATTTTATTTTCAGAAATCTAGCCTCTTTCAGTATATTTTCCATCTTAGTCCCCCCAGATACATCTTCATTGTTGCAGTCAAATTCCAGTCCCCACCCCAAGGTAATATTCCCTGCTGAAAGCTGGTTATTTTTTAAGCTACATAATAGCATTTTTAGATGGAATATAAATGCATGCCAGCATAATCCTCATCCCTTGTCAGTAGGCCATTATTACCACAAATCTGCCATTATTATGTGTTTTTCCTCTTTTATCACTATTGGAGCTTTTCTAGCAATTATCTTAAGTACTTATTTCCTTTGCCCCTGATATTCTGCTGAATATCCATCATTTCTTTATCAAATTCACACTCTCAATTCTTTCTGCATTTGTTTTCTGTAGCATTACTATTTGCACTTTGCATTTGCTAATATAATTATATATTCTTTCCATTTTGTCTGTACCTTTGAGATCATTCACATTCCGAGATAATATGGAAAATGTCATCTTTCTGATAAGTCATTATTTCCATGTGCTGTATATGTCAGCTTTTTTAAATGTCTGTTTCCAGCTTTTGTGATGCATGCACCCACTAATGTTGCAGGTTAATCCTTTATACAATTTTTTTCTTATCAACATTGAAACCTATGTCATATTTTGAAAGGTTTTTTTGTTTTAATGAAAACCCTTAAAAAAAAGCGCACTCACAGAACACTGCCATAACCTGTTAACTTAATACAAACAGACACAACTATGTACATCTTCAAATAATGAAGTTTAACCCTCCTAATAGGAACACTTGTCCCAAACAGACAGGTGCAAACATAGACCATAATTAACCTAAAATTGAGGTTATCCATGCTAAGATGCGTGTTATTGACTGTGCTTCTACATAAATCTGATCTTTTATCCTTTAAAAAAGGCATCTATTTACTTTAGTATCGTTATCCCATGCAAGAATAACTAAAGTGCTTTACTGTAAAACATGCAATTTATATCATGAAAACTTTCATAGAAATTCTGTTTAACAACGGAAATTGTTTTACTTACAGTTAACTTTTTTCTTTCTCTTCCCCTCCCCTCAGTGCCCTTCAAAACATTAATGACATGAAGTGAGGCAAATGTCTTTCAGTTACCCACAGGTTGAATTAACCCAACAAAAGTCCACTCTTTCCGCTTTTTCTTATACAGCCGTATTTCTCAAATGCGGTTAATGCTTTACAATCTCAAATTTATTCAGTAATTAACATGTTGCTGGTCTTCTTGTTCTTCATCTTCATCTCCCAACTTCAGATTCCAGTTCATTTCCAAGGCACTCCTGATTCTTTTAGTCAACTCCTGTGTCTCAAGCATTTTTTTCTTTGGTACAGTGGAAAAGGTTTCACTGGGAAAGTCTGTCTGTGTACTTTATTATCACAAGAATGATAAACAGAGTCCCCTTCTGCTTGATGGCTCACTTTGTGTTGGGACAAACTTTTGTATTTCCTCATTAGCCTATTCTGCATCAAAAATGGCTTTGATCTTCTGGGAAAAAAATATTCTGAAGACCGCTGTATACAGCAGCTTGAATCTCACACCTGCTTCTCTACATTCCATTATTGCTGGAATAAATGTATTTCTTTTCTGCCTGGTGTACAGTGAATAATCATTTCCACAAATACCCCACCATCTCTAACTTATAATACTTTGCCTCTTTTCCAGTTGTGTCACGATTGTCTCTTTCTGCTGGTAGGTTTGCATCTTCACTTATACAGACCTTGGCTGCTTTCTCATGACCAGAATTGGAGCATACACACAGTGTGCCCTTTCAGTTAACAGTTCCTGCTTATTTGTGCCTTCATAAAATTAATGTAAGCTGTTCCTTCTGTTTTCTCTGGTGCAGCAGAAAATCTCAGACTTCCCTACGTGCTCTGTTTTCTAATTCTGCCATTTTTTTGGAACATCTCTTCTTGAACATTCTCATACTCATACAACCGTTGAAGAAATCAGTGGCTAAGTTCATCCAAATATCTGTTTAAAGCTTCCTCCCTTTTTCCAGTCTAAGTTCATAAACCTGTTCAGTGTTCCATTTGTCTGAGCACATTTGACTTATTTTTCCCTGTAAATTACTGGAAGCCATATCTTGCACCAAAGCTGGCGCTTGAACTGCTTTTTTACCAAACAGCTGCAGAATTCTTCTCAATCAATGTTTTCTCTTCACCTTTTCTAGTTGAATTTCTTTTAGGCTCTCTTAGTTTCTTCTTTGCTGGTATACAGGCAATGTACTTACTAGCCAGTAAAAGAATATACTAAAAGTGATAGCCAGCCTTTTCTTTTCTTTCTTTCTTTTAACTTCTTATTGCATTTTAAATCATTATGTAACTATGATGCACATTTTAAAATATATAACTATCAATTAAGAACAAATAAAACTATATACAGGAGTCCACAACAAAAAATTACACTGAATTAAACCAGTAAAACATTTCCAATAAGTCTCTAAGTTTTGCCAAGATTAATGTTCTTGTGTGATATTTGATGTTCTGTTAGACAAAGTTTGTAATTCTTTATCACATACATTTTTGCTAAGCAGATAAATTCAGTAAAAGGATATTTTTACTTTTCCAATTCATTGTGATGATTTTTCTGGCGATGGACCAAAGGAGAGGCACTTGTGTCCTTGGTACAGAATCTGAAATTGGGACGTGAAATAATAGCCAGCCTTTTCTTCATTTCAACCTCTGAATAGCTAATTAAAGCTTCTATTTTTTGAGTGTTTTACTTTTTTGAGTTGACATATTCCATCATTGTTTCTTTTATTTTAATCGCCTCTGAACACATTTAATTTATTTGTCCCTCCAAATTACTGGAGGCCATCTCTTAAACATCTGCAGGATTCTTCACAGCCAGTGTTTCTTCATGTTTTGTAGATGATTTTTTTTTTCAAGTTCTCCAAATTTCTTGTTTGTTAGCATCCAGTTAGTGTATTACTAGCCAGTAACTGAATTTTACCCAGACTGGCAATTTCATTTGCCCTTTTTTTTTAGTTTCTGTTTTCGCACTAGGAGAGTTGATCATTGTTCAGTCCTCCTGAAAGTCTGTATCTCTTAGTATGGTGTCTTCGCACTGGGTCATATGAATATTTGTGTACTGAGGGCTAGCCTTCTAATCTCCCATCAGAAGAAGCTTTTTGGTGGACAATCTCTCTTCCATCCTGCATGATAAGAGGGCTAGCCATCAGGCAGTAATCTGGATCTGTTTAGGCTAGCTCCTCCAGTTCTTTGTTTGCTTGTCAAAAACCTGCTGTCTGTGTTAAATTCATGAGTGCAGTCTCATTGCCAGTTTAGTCAGGCTACTATTTTTTTACCTTGTTCTTTTATGGAATGACTGACCACTCATCATTGTCATCTATCCTTTCTTTGAAAAGGTGCTTACATAATTCTTCCATGAACTGTCTAGCATTCACTTTGTGATTTTGTTACTGCATCTTTCCACTTTTCTTGATAGCAGCAAACAAGCTTTGATAGTAAGTTTTTCAGAAGTGTATCTAATAAAATGCTGATGGCTAAATTCATCTATGTAGCTTGGATCTAAAGGAGGTGACATGACAGAGTATTAAACTGTGTAATTGAAAGCTGTGTATTATTAATGGGGCCCCATCAGAGGAAAAGGGAGTGTGGTTTGTTCAGTTAATTATTTTTTGTAATGTATGTGAATGACACCATAACTGGCTTTGGTAGATGCCAGCTCTGTAGCATAGAAGCAAAAAGCCCTAACTACAGCCCATATAACATAGCTTTGATTAGCAGCCTGGATTCTGGTGGAGCTGGTGGCAAGTGTGGGAAACAGAAGTAATGAGGCAATGTCTGCTTGCGTCTTCTAGGAGAGCAGCTACTGAGACATGCTGGGGTGAGTGCCACAGATCACTTAGTCCATTGGGAGTACTGGCGCAATGACAAGTGGCGACTGCCATGGTAAGTAGGTAGTCACTGAGGGACATGTCACTGTGTAGGCTAAGGTGACTTCCTTACTGTGCCATTGCATGTCTAATTATGTATGTACAGTATGCAAGCCAAGTGTATTTTGGAGTAGGTATACAGAAGAGTTCTAGTGTGAGCAGCATATTTGAAGCTGCAAGTTGATCGGTCATATCTTCCTCCCACATCAAGGTATCACAAATTCCCTTTCCAACCCCACTATACCATCTTGAGGGTTGGTAGTCCAACCTGAGGGGTAGTACCAAGCTTGGAGGATGGAGATAATAGGAGGGTGCCTAGCAACAGTTGGTTAAGCTAAAACATTATGGATCTAAAAATTGCCTTTAGGGGAGTCGTATAAGTGACTAGGTTGAAAAACTGTGAGGCAGCAACCTTTTAAATGTAGAAAAGAGTTCTCAGCATTTTTAGCTGTTTAGTGTAAAAATATGCACATTTTCATTGCATAATTTGGAACACTTTCAGGGATTTCTAGAGTAATGGATCTGGGCATATTATGAATTACTGCAGGGAAAAACATTTAGTATCTTTTTATAACAGCAACTGTACAATATGAAAATACATTGAGAAAAGTTCTTGAGCTCTTAAGTTGCAGAATTTTTGTAAGCAGGTGATAGAAAGGTGTGACACTTTAAGGGCACTAATAGGGCCTTATCTGAAGTATAGTGTGTAATTCTGAAGGAAAGCATCTTTATAAGGGCAGAAACTGGGTGGATTCAGTTGTGAGAAATGTGACTAAAATGGAATGTACCCACAAAGGCAACCTGATTAAGAGAGACTAACGGACAAGGTCACATGTACATTAAGATATGAACATGTATTTATTGTGCACATTTACTTCATTATGGATAAGCTTGAGCTAAGTGGAACTGAGTTTCCAGAAAGGTTTGCATCTTTTAATAACAAAATAAAGTGATATTGAGAGGATAGTAAGGAAATGAAATGAAAATGTGAATGAATGCTTTAGGTAGACAGGCATGTTCACTGAATACTAGAGTACATCAGTAATAAGAATGTGACAAAGAGCACGGCACAATACTGCACGGATACACTTAGAGGAAATATGAGAACATATATGTTAACTGAATGCACAATGAGTCTGTCTACAGTAGGAGATAGTAAGTAAGGTGCACTGATATAAGTAGAAACTGCAAGGCAAACCTAAAAGAAAGACTGTGCTAATAACCGGTTGCAGACAAAAGCTTCAAGTGTGAGAAGAAGAATAAAGATAGAGATTTGATTCTTTGTCAACTTCCTCACTGTACAAACTTTTCTGTGCTTTTCTTTTAGTTGTGTGCCTGTGGGAAACGGGGTGAGTACCTGAAGGAGTAAATGTTAACACTGATAAACTAGTGAAAGGAGAAATGTATAATCATTGTTTTTTTGTGTATTCGTGTTTTATAGGATATAACAGTACCAGAACAGTCATGGTACTGGCCAAAATTATTTGTTGCAGATGAAGAGGAAGAGGAGGAGGAGGAAGAGGATTATGAGCAGGAAGAAGATGAAGAAGATGAAGAGGATGAAGAATATGAATCTTTAACTGTAAGTTTATTTTAATATAAATTTTATGTTTCCATAATTCTGTAAATAAAGCCGTTAACGGTCTGAGTGGCAATTTTTTTATATGGAGACATAGTTGTCTGCATGTTTTTCTTTCTAGATAAAGAGATACTTTTGAACACTAAGTTTCATTCATGTAGAAACTCCATTTTTGTTGCAAAATACACAGTTAGTCTACAGGGGTATACAGTGACAGATACAGTGAGAGTTTGCCTTGTCTATCATTGTCAGAAAAAAATGGAAGAATGCAGACACATCAAAAAAAGTGTGTCAACAGCTGCTTATGTAATACACTGATGAGGAAAATATTAGTACAAAGAATGAAAAGGTCAATTTAAAACAGAAACAGTACATAAATGAATGGTGCTTTTTAGATCAGAAGTCATGCAAACATTATATATATTTGTCTTTGATGGCTTTTGTTTAGTTACTCTGAAGAGAACTGAAACCTAGACATTTGGTTTCAGCCGAACGTTTTGTAAATGTACACTGTCAGTTTACAAAGGCCATTCTGATATGAATTCCCCCCCAACTTCAAAGGTGACGTCCGGATCTACCATCCTCAGAACGTGTTTGCCACCAGTCTAAATGCCATTGCTTGATCATCGGTCTAAGTGTCCATTCTGTTGCAGATAAGTCCCCTGTTGGGGTTTTTTTTTTTTTTTTACTTACATTTTTTTTTTTTGTTGCTTGTGGAATTTCATGTTATCCAAAAAGGGTAAATGCCAATGTAGAAGACATATTCCCCATAAAGACTGCCATGAACAGTGTCTGTTTTGCCTTGGTGCCTCGCACGACCTTAAGTTCTGTACCATCTGTTAGGCCTTTGTACCTAAAACCCTTCTTTGTAGACTCTCTTCCTTGGTGCTGTATTGTGGTAACCAGAGTCTTGAGCTTCTTGTGGAAGACATGATGGAAGGAACTTTCCACTCCGAAGGACAGCTGTCAGTGAAGAAAAGGCCAATAAGCTTAGGCTGGAATCTTCTGCTCTTCAGCCTCCACCAGATGTCTCTCCCGAGGTGAGTGTATGCTCTGAGGTTTTCCCGGCTTTATTGTTGGATTCTTCTGCCATGACCGGGTTGGTGGCCAGTGGGGATTTGACTTTAAGCACGTCTGAGGAGTTACTGCAGATGTCTGTTTTGCGTGTTCAGGAGGAACCATGGCTTACCTCTGAGGGGCCTAGGTGTGTTTCTTAAATATTAATCAGAGAAGAAGTCCATACTGCCATTAATAAATGCTGTCCTGTGCCAGAGCCTTCCAGTTTTTATAAGACAGATGCCCCATTGAGGAAAAAACAAAATATTAAACAGTTTACTCCTGCTCCTAGGGATCCACAAAGTGAATGGCAGTCCTTCACTCAAGGTTTGTTTAGTGCTTTGATGGCATTGAAACATCCTTAGGGGGTTTCTGTTCCAGCCCCCACTTAGTCCTCTGCTCCCCTAAAAAACCCAGGGAACAGTATTTTTTTGAGGAGGAGCTGGATTCAGATGAGGAATCACTTGCTTACTCTTCTCAGATTCCCTGTCCTTTGGACTATGGATCAGAGGAAGAGGAATCTGCCAGTCCTGATACTCCCTTTGAAGAGACTTCTTTTGGGGACACAATCTCCAGGATGATGGAGTTCTTTAAGTGGAATTGTGCTCATGTTTCTGACATACAGAAGGATACTATGAGTTGCTGCAGATGGATTCTCTTAAACCTTCTGCTGTTCCTCCTGTTGTGGCTGCCTTGTCTGATGCATTTTCCAGTGCTTCTAAGGCTCCAGTCTCCCAGTCCCCTGCTCCCAAGAAACCTGATAGATTCCGTAGGGTGCCTGAGGACTGTAAATTTTTGTACAAGTGTCCTTCTGCTGACTTCTCGCTGATGTCTGTAGCTTCTGAAAAGCCCTCTCAGTTGCTTTCTTCTCCCAAGTTATTGCCCTCTGATAAAGATAGCAGGACCATGGAAAAGACTAGGCAAGAAGATTTATACCTCTGCTGCCTTGGCTTTTAGGGCTGTTATTATCAGACCTATATGTCTAGGTATTTGTTGGATGTGCTATCCCAGGCTTGGTATTTGTTGGATGTGATATCCCAGGCTTGTCAGGTGATTTCTGATCTTTCAGACTCTGAGGGTAAAACTTCTGCCCTTTCCTTGTTAGGGACTTTCTCCCAGGTGGCTCATCATTCCATCAAGTGTAGTTATGATGCAGCAAATGCTTTTTCTAGGGCTGCTGCTTTTGGGTCAGTGATGAGGAGGTATTTTGGCTTTGGCTTCAACATTTGCATGATGATAATAAGGCTAAGTTGATGGATGACCCTATTGATAATAAACACTTGTTTGGTGAAGCTGCTGCTTGTACTACTATGTTTAACTCCCTTCAGGATAAGGGCAAGACTTTACAAGAACTTAAACGTGTTTGTTTCTCCTGTGCCTAAATTTCAGAGAAACTACCCCAGTAAACCAGCCTTTTTTCACAGGCAATGTCGCTCTCTTCCTAAGAGTAAAAAGGGTTTCAAGCTGGCTCCTGCTAAGGCTACACTGACTTCAGTGCCTCGGAAGTCTCCATTTCCAGATAAACCAGGTGCTGTCTAATTATCCTATTCTTCCCAGATACTTTCCTCTTTCTTTTCTCCTCTCTGTCTCTTCTTGTTTAGCTACAGAGTACTTTGGATTCCTGGGTCCTGTCCATTATTCACCATGGGTGTTTCTCCGCCCCCTCAGGGGCAACTCTCCTTTTTTCCAGAGGTGCTTTAGGACCTTTTGGCTCAGGGTATTTATTATTCAAGAGGTGTCTGTGTCCCAAAGGGGGGGGGGGTTACTCCAGGATGTTTCTAGAACCCAGAAAAGAGAATACTTTGAGACTAATTCTAGACCTCCGTCATGTAAACACTTTTCTGAAGGTGCCCTCCTTTCGAATGTTGTCCCTTCCGACTTTGTTCCCTCTCTTGCTTCCTCGGTCTTATACTGTGTGCCTGGATCTGAAGGATGCTAGCTCCATATCCTGATCCATCCCCTTTTTGGAAGTTTTTACATTTCTCTGTTGTTTCCTGGCATTTTCAGTTCTCTGCTTTGCCGTTTGGTCTTCCTACTGTCTCAAGGGTATTCACCAAATGCCTCGCTCCTGTGATTGCTTTTTGCAGGATTCAAGGGATCCAAGTATCCCTTACTTGTATGACCTCCTGTTTCAGGTATCCTCTCCAGAGATCCTGTTGCAAAATCTTCATTTGGAGTTTCCCTTCTGTAAACCCTGAGGTTCACAAAAAACTTCAAAAAGTCTTTTCTGACTCCTTCTCAAGACAGTGTTTTTCTGGAGTGCAGGATCCAGATGGTGCCTATGGTGGCATCCCTGCCTCCTCCCAAGGCCTTGACATTAATTTCCTTCTTTCAAGCTCTTCTTCCTCTGGCCTCTGTTATAGCCAGAGAGTTTCTGAGAGCTCTGTGATTCATGCCATCCACCATCTATATTCTCCCTCTGGCCAAACTCCACATGAGAAAGTTTCAGTGGTTTCTGAAGTAAATTTGGATTTAACATGAGCATCTCCTGGAATTTGTAGTTCCTGTTCTACCTTTTCTCAAGAAGTAACTTCACTGGTGGATCGAGCAGCTGTCTGTAAATCAAGAGTTCTCTTTTAATCACCCTCTCAGGAGCTGTTCACAGACACTTGAGATGGGGAGCAGCCTTTGGCTCCCTAAAGGTGCAGGGGGTGTGGTTTCCTCCTCAACAGAAAGAGAACAGTATCAAAAAGATGAGGGCTCTTCTGCTGGCACTTCAGGCTTTTCATCCTCTTTTCTTCCTAGGACCTCTCAAGGTATTTACAGACAGTACCAGAGTGATGTGGTGTATAAATAAATGGAGTGGACAAGATCTTCTCTTTTTTGCTGGTTGGCACTCCTAGTGTGGGGTCTTGCTGTCCAGTATCAAGTGACTCTTTAGGCACTTTACATTCTCTCAGGTCAAAACATTATGACAGACACTCTGAGCAGGTCCTTAACTCAATTCCATGAATGGATGCTTCACAGGGATGTCTTTCTGGACATTGGCCACCAGTGGTTACTTGTCAAATAGATCTTTTTGCCTCCACTCTGAACAGACAACTTCCTCTATTTTGTGCCAGATTCCCAGGTCCTCTAGTTTGGAAGGTGAACACCCTATCTTTTCTTTGAAGGGGATGTTTCTTTATGCTTTCCCTCTCGTTCCCCTCATTTCAAAAGTCCTGTTCATGATTCAACAGGATGCTCCAAAAATCTTGTTGGTGAGTCCCTTTTGGCTGAGACAACATTGGTTCCCTCTTCTTCTGCATTTAGTGTAGGGCAATCATCACAAGTTTCCTCAAACGGTGGAGGTACTCGCACAGGACTAGGGAATCTCTCATCCATCCTCACCTGTCCACTCTTCAACTGACACTGTGGGTGATAGGATTTTGATTCCACATAGACACCTTTTTTTGAGGACATGCTTTGCTTAGGGTCTTGTAGGAAGCCAGAAAACCCTATATGAGGGCATCATGTTTATCTAAATGGAAGAGATTTTCTGTATTGTGTCTTTCTCGTAACCTTGATCCACTTTCGGTGGATGTTCCTTTGGTGCTCTCTTATCTCTGTGAATTGATTAGTGCTGGGTTATCTTATTCTTCTGTAAAGACCCATTTATCAGCTCTTTCTGCTTGTCTGCCTTTATCTCCTTCTTTAGCTTCTAGATTTAAGGATAAACAATTCCTTAAAGGTATCCTTCATATTAGACCTCCCAGGAAGCCTGTTAGTCTTCCCTGGGATCTTTTTTGTTTTGGAAAATTTGACTCTGGCTTCTTTTGAGCCTGCAGCTTCAGCTTCCTTACAACATTGCTCTTGGAAGACTGTACTTTTGTTAGCCCTTACTTCTGCCAGATGGGTGTCTGAGCTTCAAATCCTTATGGCTTGTCCTCCTTTTTTGGTGTTTCTTAAGGACAGGATGTCCTTGAGTACTAATCCTTTTATGCCTAAGGTGGTGAATGAGTTGACCCTTAATCAGTCTATTCAGTTGTCTACTTTTTTCCCCTTCTCTGCAATCTGTCAGTGAGAAGGTGCTGCACACATTGGATGTGCATAGGCAACTCTGATTTTATTTGGATAAGACTAAGACTATTAGGAAATCTAATCAGCTCTTTGTTTCCTTTCATCCTAGATCCTTAGGATTAGCTGTAGCCAAGCAAACTGTTTCTTCTGTATCTCAAAAATTATTTCTTTTTGTTATTCCTTTCATGGTAAGACTATTCCTTATTCTGTTATGGCTCATTCTACTAGGGATGTGGCTTCTTCAGGTGATTTTTTCAAGGCTTTGGATACTAACTCTATTCTTGAGTGAGCTACCTGGACTTCTGTGCATACATTTACCAAGCACTACTACGAGTTGGATGAAATCTCCAGAGGTAGAGCTGATTTTGCTGGGGCCATTCTTCATGGCTTCCTAGAGGGTTCTGCTAGTCCTTTCTTTTCCTAAGCCTCTTTCTTCCTTCCTGAGCTTTGGCACTCTCACTAATGTAACAAATACTGCAACAGTGAAATGGAACTATACAGTCCAATTGTGTAAAATCTTATCATAATGGTAGATGTCCTTTTCACTGTTGCAGTATTCACTCTCTACCTCCCTCCATACCCTGGTCCATTTCTCTTCTGCATGCACTGATTACCTTTTCTTTTCCATGGACTGGCATTCCTACTGGGGCTCTCAGTTCTGAGGATGGCACATCCGGACATCACCTTTATGCCCTATGCTATGCAAGGAGCATACAGGTGACATAAAGTGTACCTTGAAGCAACCTAAAGGCTTTGGTATACTGGCCGGACGTCAGGCTCTCCTTGGCAGGGGATCCCTAATGTAATGAATACTGCAACATTGAAGAGAAGGACATCTACCTTTATGGTGAGATTTTACACAACTACTGTTTTAAGAAATATCTAAACTAGTGGTAATCTGTTCAGCTTACAGATATAAGCTCACAGCTACAGTTGCTACAGCTACTGTCTCAGAGACATACCTCTCAACTGTTCAGATTTTCACAGAATGTCCAGATTTTTGTTTCGTATTTTTGGTCTGTTCCTCATAAAATGTGGATTTTTCTGTTAAATAAATACTAAAGAATGACATACATTTGTGTTTCAAACTTCATATTATTGAGAAAATGATTGACAACACAACTCCTGTTATTCTCACAATTTCTTAAGTTTATAAGAGCCATATTTAAATTCTCTTCCTATTTGGGGCCTTTGTTCTCCCATTATTTAGGCTTTGTTCAGATTTCTTGAGGTATAAAGTTGAGAGGTATGCTTAGAGAACCAATTAACAAAGGTCTCATTCCTATATAATCTTCTACAGGTTGACGATTCCATACTAGTCTTTGATAACACCAAGTATTCCCAGAGGTAGATATTTTTAAATGCCCTATATACCTGAATAAGATATCTTATTAAATATCTATATGAGCCACTGTGCAAATTCAAATATTTTTATCTTTTTTAATAACTTAAACTTTCCATGCTCTAGTTTGGATTTAATGCAACTTAGAAACAAATATTTCATTATTTTTGATTTCCTAGACTTTATAAATCTTTTTACACAGCCTATAGTTATATACCTATCATTAACCAATTTTTTGATTGTATCGGAAAAGCTCAAAGCTGTGTTTTTCCATATACCCAGGGCCTTGAATGAATCCACAGTTTCAGTCACTGTATGGTTGATTAATCACCCTTCAGTCTGTGTCCCTCAAATCTCACATACTAAGTTTTTGATGTATTTATCAACATGTTATCCTCCTGTGCCCATGCGGTCAATTTAATCATTTTCATTTGCAGACATACCCTGTCTGTAACAGCTGTAGTCTTTTTTCCCATTTGAAGTCACTCACATGCAAACTAAAGATCAATTCAGTTGAAAAAGATAGATCTGAAAGGAAAACAAGTATGGGCTTAGGGCTGAGCCATGTGGTACACCCTGACTGTAACCTAGAATTTCATCTCTCCAGTTGCATGATACTTGCCACGTCCTATTTGGAAGCCATGCAGCTATCCATCTTATCAAGATTACATTATTACTTAAATAGGAGGAGACAAAAAATGATTATGTAAAACCAATCTACAGGAAAGTCTTCAGGAACAGATAATATTCTGGTGGAAGTTTTGAAGTTAGGTGGGAAGAAAGTGATAAAAATATGGAAAGTTTTAATGGTATTTTAAAGGAGGGAGGCACCAACATCTGGGAAAAAAAAGCTGTGGTGGCTGTAATACCCAAAGACAGTAAGAACCCATCTAATCCAACTGAATGTAGGACCATTTCAATTTTAAACCATGATTATAAAGCTTCTGTCTATAATAGCTAAAAGAATGGCAAAGTGATGCCAAAATTGATAGATATGGACCATTGTGTTTTGTGGAAGGAAGGCAAACATTTGACTACATTAATAGAACAATGATGATCCAGAGGGAAGTAAAATGTAAGAAAATATAGCTGTTATTGGTGGGTCTTGATGCAGAGAAAGGATTCAACAGAGTAAGCTGTGATTTTTATAAGTAGGGCAATTGGAGCATTTACATTTCCTGATACACTAATAAGGTTAATTGGAAGGATATATGAGGGATTGGAGGCAAAAATCAAAGTGGAAGGGTTCCTGTCTAATAAGTTGTGTCTGAACAGAGGAATGCAGATAAAAGAACAGCTATAGATATAAACTACGTACCCACACATAAATTTGTCCAGCAATACCTATATTTATGGGGACATGATAAAATTAAGTATTTAGGAAAATGGATTAAAAAGGCTTTGGTTACAGCAGCTAAGGATATGTGGGAAAAGACTAAACAATAGATAACATGAAAACTGAGAAACTGGAAGCTGTTGCTAATGGATCTGGATAGCAAGATATAAGCAATAAATATTTTTAGTCTCTTTAGTTTTATATAAATCAGAGGAGAAGTTATGGAGAGTAATTAATAAAGCGTTGAAGAATTTTATTTGGGAGGGAAGAGAACAAAAGTCAAGTGGGATAAGTTGATCCACTTAACAGAACAATAAGGTTTAGGATTAACTGATGTGAAGGGATATTTCAGAGCTTCACAATTAATGCTCTTATACATAACACAAGCAGAAAGCTACAGTTCAAAGTGGAAATGGATGATGATAAAGCAGGGTGGCGGAAATTCAAGAAATAAGGAAAGAATGAGATTTTGATCACAGATCCTTAGGGAGAGTAACAGCAGTCATACAGAATATAATATTCATAAAGTAGCAGGAAGTGTACTAAGCACTAAGCCAATACAAGAATGCAGATTATACCAATAGGGATAACTGCAATTAGGGCTACATAGAATAAACAAAAGGGATCTGTAATTTACTAGTGGAAGGTGGCAAAGGAACCAAGGTATTGGGAGCAAATAGAGAAGGAAAGGTAATAGAATGGGAAGACATTTGGATTGCAAGCTAGTGATTGCCTTCCCTCTCAGCGATTGATATTGGAATATAGACAAAGGGAAAGGGAAATCCTAAATTTAAGACCTGCACCAGTTGAGAGTTGAGTTTTAATTGAATCTAGAGCAAAAGCTGCTGAAGCCACTGTTAAAAAGGGATAATTAGTAGGGAATAAAAAATATTGCACGATAAACATAGGAATCAATCCGAAGAGGTCAGAAAAGATTTGGAGAGAGATTAGATATGGTGTTCACAAAGAAACAATGGGAGGATGCATGTTGGCCACCAGATATGCAGCAAAGTGGAGAAGATTTAGAATTTTTGCCTGGAAGTGCTTGCTTGGCTACTTTTATACCCCAATGAGACTCCAAAGAATTTTTCCTTGGATAGGTGGAAAATGTTGGCGGTGTATTGGGGAAGAAAGGGGTAACAGAATATATATTTTGGGATTGCAGTGAGTTGGCAGATTTTAAAAATTCCCTGCAGAGTACTCTGTCAGGAATACTGCGTGAGCAAATGAGTTCAACTAAAGAAATTATTTTTAACTGGGATATAGGATCTGAAGGCATTGTTAAGTGTAATTTTGGTGGCTGCCAAAAAGCAGTTACTAAAAAATGGAAATAAAAATTAAAATTGACTATATTTGAAGTAGTGAATATTGTAAAAGAGATAAATGAACAGGAAATGTGGTTGGGAGGGTGGCCTAATGGTTAAGGTGTTTGCCTTGCAAACACAAGGTGTAGGGTTTGAGTCTCACAAGGGACAACTGGCTAGGCTTAAAATGGCTCACAAGGGCAGTTAGCTTAGTACTAATCTATGAACCTATGAACCTACATTTAGGAAAATGGTAGGAGTAAATTACTTAGTAAAACGGTGGAATTGTGGGAGCAATACATGCAGAAAAAATATTTTGGAGGAGGAAGGATGTTTAAGAGAAGGCAGGAATTGAATGATTTATGTACAGTTCCATGGATTATATATCACCTATTGTTATATATCCTGTAATGTTTATAAATATGAACTTGCTAATATGGTTTGATTACTTTCATATAAATGTAAGTTTGCCTATGTCACAAGAATTAATTTCAATAAAGGTACTTTAAAAAGTTTACATAATACCTAGTTGTACTAATACATTGATCAGTACTTTTGTGTGTGAACCAATCAAAGGCTCAAGATAACTATATAAATTACTTTGCAGTGCATTTTTTTTAAACTATTGTATTATTATAGAACTTCATGTCACAAGTAGTCTAGCTCTGTTTTCAGCATACGCATGGTGATATATGGATGTTCATCGTGTTACCCTGCTGCAGTCATCACACTTGGGTTTTCCTGTCGTCAGGCGGTCCCGCAGTCGGCCGGAATTCCAAAGTCTTGGTCCGGCGTCTGTTGCTGTCGCTTCTTCCCTGACGTCAGTGCGCCAGGGGTATATATATATATTGCAACCGATGCCATTTTTTTTCCCAGTCTTTCTTGCCGCGCGGTGCCCGAAGCAGAAGCAGTTCACAAGTGCCGGTCGGCCGACTCCTGAGATTTTCAAATTCGAATTTCAGACCGAAGTCTTCTATAAAGCTAAGTACCCCGTTGGGGAAACTTTTCTTGCCTCAGACCGATGTCAGAAAAAGTTAACAATTGTGTTTCTTGTGGGAAGCAAATACCTAATAAGGATTTTCATTCTTATTGCATACCTTGCCTAGGCCCAGACCACGACGTCACTAGTTGTCGTTTTTGTGCTAGGTTTAATAAACGTACTATTAAAAGATGCTTTGATTTCGCACAACACTACTTCGGTAGAAAATTTAATTACAATATGCCGTCGGAGCAACCGACTACCGGCGTGCACAATAAACGCAAGGATAAGGACAGACAGCCCAAGCCTAAGCCAGATTCCGAGGCCTCGGCTGGTCCGGTCTCCGGTTCTCCTGTCCTCAGTGAGGCTCCAATGCAACCACTGACTACCACAGATCTGGAAACCGAGACCGCTTCTGAACTTTTAGCGGAATGTACCAGGCCGACGCAACCATTTTGTTCAGGCCTTACGGACGACATTGCTGATAAAGATGTCGGTGCTGCAGAAACGCCATCGGTTTCTGAAGGCGTTTTCAGACCAATGACGCTCACCATTAAAACGTATCCTAAGACGAAAACTCCTATTAAATCTAAAAGGACTGCACTTCAGTCCCCTGTTCAAGGCCCAATGCCTAAGAAACAGATGCTCAAAATGGCTGAAGATTTGATCTCTTTAATCAGGGGTTCCCAGCCTCCTCCTGACAAAAGGCCTAGACAAGAGGAAGATTATGCATCCTCTGAACAAGTGTCCATTTCTTCAGCCTCCTCTGAAGACCAAGATTACTCCTTCTCCCCTTATGAAAATTCTGATACTGAGGATTCCATTCCCTCAGCTTCTCATCCTGAAGACTACTCCTTTGGGGAAACTTTACACACTATGAGGGAACATTTCCACTGGGAAGGTCAGGACTACTCTGACTCGAAGAAAAGGCTCAGAGAGATGTCCTTCAAGAATGCAACTGCAGTCCTGACATATGGGTTGTCCTGCCTCAGGCAGCCCCTCGGTCGGCCGGATTCCAAAGTCTGGGTCCGGCGTCGGCTGATGTCGCCTCCTCCCTGACGTCAGAATGGCTGGAGTATAAAGGCATCCGCCGACGCCATCTTCACCAGTCTTTCTTGCCGCGCAGTGCCCGAAGCAGAAGCAG
Source organism: Protopterus annectens (assembly GCF_019279795.1). Taxonomy (NCBI): domain Eukaryota; kingdom Metazoa; phylum Chordata; order Ceratodontiformes; family Protopteridae; genus Protopterus; species Protopterus annectens. Next base: position 702,290,470 of record NC_056727.1, on the reverse strand, counting down.
TTCGCAAGTGCCGGTCGGTCAGCTCCTGTGTTTTCAGATACCCAAGTCATCTAAAAGCTAAGTACCCCGTTGGGGAACATTTTTTCTTGCCTCGGCCGATGTCAGAAAAAATTGAAAAAGTTAATAATTGTTTGTCTTGTGGTAAACAAATACCTCATAAGGACTTCCATTCTTACTGTCTCCCTTGCCTGGGCCCAGACCACGACATCTCGGCCTGTGCTGCCTGTGCTTGCTTTAATAAGCGCACACTCAGGCACCAAGCAGAATTTGCAGAAGACTTTTTTGGCGAATCTTTCGCTTATATCATGCCGTCGGAACAACCGACAGCACAATCTACCAAAAAACGCAAGGACCGGGACCGACATTCTCAGCCCGCATCGTCCATCGATACCACGCCTAAGCCATCCGCGAGTGCATCGGTCCCTTCGGAAGCAGTAATTCAACCGCCCCAGGCCGACGACACCGCTTTAACACGTTCTTCGGTCCCGGAGATTTCAACGGTGCCGGTTGTTGATTTTCCTCCAGAAACCGAAGCTCTAGATTTACCCGACACCATTCCTGTGGACAAGGTTACCCCTGCACGTGGGGCAGCTAGGCCTCCGGTATCCATGTCCATCAAGGCCTTTGCACGTGCCAAGGCTGCCAGCCAGGCCAAGGCCCATCCTAAATCTACTTCTCAGGGCCCCTCTTCTGATAGACAGATCATGACTCTTGCTGCAGATCTAATCTCTCTTATCAGGGGTTCTCAGCCGCACCCAGACAAAGGTTCTCAGCTGCCGCCTGCAGATAAAAGGCCTAGAACTGAGCAGACAGACACCCTCTCTTCAAATGAAGCCTCTGGGGATTCAGAGCACTCAGATACCCAGGAAGAATCCTTCCAGGCCTATGAGGACTCGGATGCTGAGGATTCTATTCCCTCTGCCTCCCCTCCAGAGGACATTTCTTTTGGCGAAGTTCTCCACTCCATGAGAGAACATTTTCAGTGGCAGAGTCAGGAATTTTCTGACTCCAGGAAAAGGCTACATACCTTCCTTAAGCTACCCCAACACAGACCTTTAGCTATCCAGTGTTGGATGTCCTTGATGATGTATTCTCAGACTCCAGTGCTTCGCCTGATTCACTCCCTCCTGTTCCTATCAAGCCTGACAGATATTACAGGGTCCCTGAAACCCATAAGCATCTCTTTAAGGCCCACTCTGTGGATCTAGAAACTATTTCACAGGGCCCGAAAGGAATGGCTACTTCCTCGGCCAAAAACCCTCTGCCCGCTGACAGGGAAGCTAGGTCCCTAGAGAGATGGGGCAAAAAAGTTTATACCTCTTCCACCCTTGCCATGAGGTCACTCAACTGCCTTTTTCGTATGTTTCAGTACCAGGATTACTTAATGGATGATTTGCAGAAAAAGTTAGCCTCTCCTGAGCCTATAGATAGAAAGGCATTGCAGGATTTGGTTCATAATACTCAGCAGGTTAGCAATCATTTTCTTCAGTGTGGTTATGATGCATTGGAAGCTTCATGTAGGGCAGCCATGACAGGGGCCGTTATACGTAGACATGCTTGGTTGAAAGAACAGCCATTGCCAGACCATGTTAAAGTTAAGCTCCTGGATGCACCTCTGGAAAAACAGAAGTTTTTCGGTACTAATGCACAGGATGTGTTGAAGTCTATTGAGAAAAAGGCAAAATCAGTACAGACTGTCAAGGATTTCCTCCAGGTTCAGCCTCCCAGATTCAGCAGGAATTAGCCTTCAAAAAATTGGTCCTTTCCAGACTCAGACAAGTTTCAAAGGGGAAAAAACAGGCGTGCTCGAGGTAGAGGGCAATACCGAGGCTCCTACAGGGGCCGCCAATGGCAACCACCAAATCAGAGAAGTGGTGCAGGGAGTTCACCCGCACCACAGGGACAATCACAATGACTTGACTTTCACTCCGCCTACCAAGGCTCAAAGAGAAGCACCTCTAGGCGGAAAATTATCCTTATTCTCAAAGAACTGGCACATTTTAACCAAGGACAAATGGATTCTGGACATAATAGACAGAGTTTACAGGTTCCACTTCCACACCTTACCAATGAGACAAGGCATGCCAAACCTGCCACAAAATCAAAGGGCAGAGGCTCTCTTACAAGTTTCAAAGCTGTTACAAATAAAAGCTATAGAAAAGGTCCCTCCTCAGGAACAAGGCCAGGGATTCTATTCAAGACTGTTCCTTGTTCCAAGAAAAGAAAAGCAATGGAGGCCTATACTGGATTTGTCCGTTCTAAACACCTTTCTCATTGTGCAAAATTCAAAATGCTGACGTTACAGCAACTCCTTCCCATGCTGGGCAAGGGGTCTTGGCTGGTTACTCTGGACCTCAAGGAGGCATACCTGCATGTCCCAATCAGACACAGTTGCAGAAGATACCTCAGATTTCTTGCAGGAACAGAGCATTATCAATTCTCAGCATTGCCATTTGGCTTATCTACTGCGCCCAGAGTATTCACGAAATGCCTGACATTAGTAGTTGCACATTGCAGACTCCAGGGGATTCAAATATACCCTTACCTGGACGACTGCCTTATACAAGCAGACAGCAAACAAACCTTGATAAAAAACTTGGACTATGTCATTCAGTTGCTACAGGCTTTGGGATACACAGTCAACATTCAAAAATCAAGACTATTGCCATCCCAAAAGATTATTTTTCTAGGAGCAAAACTGGACACACAATCACAAATGGCTTTCCTCACAGAGGAGAAACAACCGCATTTACCAGATTACTTCAAAAGCCTAGCAAAACTTACCCAGCTGACCACAAGGAAGATCCTGCAGGCCCTGGGTTTCATGGCATCTTGCATTCTTCTGATTCCTCTGGCAAGACTACACATGAGAAAGCTACAATGGTACCTAAAAAGCTTATGGTCTCAACACAGCCACAACCTAGAAGACGTAATACCACTCATTCCATGCCTGCAAAGGGAATTTTTGTGGTGGGCTCAAGCAAGCCATTTAAACCAAGGCATGCCTTTCAACAAAGTTCAAGCAAGTCAAACCATTACAACAGACGCCTCAGATCATGGATGGGGGGCACACATGGAGGGCAGATGCATTCAAGGTCAATGGACTCCCACAGAAATGCCTCTGCACATAAATCAAAAAGAGATGTTGGCAGTGATACATGCAATAGAAGCCTTTGGAAAATCTCTTCAACAAGGACATCTGCTAATAAGGACAGACAACACCACTGTCATGTGGTATATAAACAAACAAGGAGGCACTCACTCGTATCCCCTCTGCAGACTAACAATGGCTCTTTGGGAAAAGTCCCTGAAACTGAACATCCATTTGCAATCCCAGTTTGTTCCGGGCAAGGAAAATGTTCTGGCAGACAGGTTGAGCAGAAATTTCGTGGATCCACATGAATGGATGCTGCATCCACACATTTTCTCACAAATAACAACTGCATGGGGAAGACCGGACATAGATCTCTTTGCTTCTCATCTCAATCACCACCCGGACAGGTTCTGCTCAAGGACACACCATCCTCTAGCCTGGAGAACGGATGCTGTCTCCTTCAGCTGGAATACCCTAAACATCTATGCATTCCCTCCTCTACCATTACTCACCAAGGTGTTACTGAAGATCAAAGCAGAGCAACCAAAAGGAATATTGATAGCTCCAGACTGGCCGAGGCAGCATTGGTATCCCTTGCTACTGAGCATAACTCACACCAAACCGTGGCCCTTGCCCCAATGGCCTCTGCTTTTGACTCAACACAATTACAGGACTGTTCATCAAAACCTGCAAACATTACAACTGACAGCTTGGAGGGTTCCATGACTTTGACCCATGTCCCCCTCTCCGAAAAGGTTCAGGAAATTTTGCTGGAAGCACGCAGACCTTCCACCAGAAAAACCTATTCGGCCAAGTGGAAGAGATTCATCATCTGGAATGCCAAAAAGGGCCAGGATGCATCAGTGATGAGCATACCTCAGATATTAGAATACTTGGCAGAAATGTTTCATAGTGGCCTCTCATATTCTTCCATTAAAATTCACGCTTCAGCAATCTCAGCAAATTACAACTGTGACCCACCTGTGTTTTCGCATCCCTTGCTAAAACAGTTTCTAAGAGGGATAAAGAATATCAATCCTACCAGAAAACCACCAGTTCCTGCATGGGACCTCAACTACGTCTTGGAAAAATTAACTCTTCCTCCTTTTGAACCAGCAGCATCTTCAGAAATGCAATTTCTCTCCTGGAAAACGGTCTTCCTGTTGGCAGTTACCTCAGCAAGAAGAGTCTCGGAGATACAAGCCCTCATGGCAGTACCTCCCTTTCTCATTTTTCATCAGGACAGAGTTTCTCTAAGGACCAATCCTTCATTCATGCCAAAAGTGATATCCAGGGTGTCTCTAAATCAAGCAATTCACCTGCCTACTTTCTTTCCCAAGCCTCAAAATAAAGGGGAAAAGCTGCTGCATACTTTGGACATACACAGACAATTACGCTACTACTTGGACAGAACAAAGACCACCAGGAAGTCTGACCAACTATTTGTAGCCTATGCTGCTGGAGTGCAAGGAAAGGCAGTCTCCAAACAAACAATTTCAAAATGGATTGGACACTGCATCAGATTCTGTTATTCCTTCCATGGAAAGGGTGTGCCAGCCAATATTAGGCCACACTCAACCAGAGCTATAGCCACATCCACAGCCTTTCTAAGAGGAGTGGCTACAAAGGACATTCTAGAGGCTGCTACATGGAGCTCCATGCATACATTTACCAAGCACTACAACCTGCCTTTATACTCCAGATCCCGAGCAGGCTTTGCTTCTGCAGTCTTGCAGGGTCTTTTAGCTACACCATCCCTTGCTTAGATCCTACCACCCCCAGCTTGGCTATGGTATTCAACCCATATGTCAGGACTGCAGTTGCATTCTTGAAGGACATAGTACAGTTTTGTACCTACCATAAATGTAGATGTCCGATAGATATGCAACTGCAGTCAGGTTTTCCCTCCCTCCTACCCCTCTGCTTTTTCCTTGGGTCCATTCCCCCTCTCCTTTTTAGCTGGGGATATCTGTTATGGTGTATCTGTTTATTACTGTTGTGCATGTCTGGAACTTTTTTGCATATCCATTCACAAAATTTAGACTTCCTTGGAGGGCACCTGGCATCTGGGGCAAGAAACACTGAAGAAGATGGCGTCGGCGGATGCCTTTATACTTCAGCCGTTCTGACGTCGGGGAGGAGGCGACATCAGCCGACGCCGGACCCAGACTTTGGAATCCGGCTGACCGAGGGGCTGCCTGAGGCAGGACAACCCATATGTCAGGACTGCAGTTGCATATCTATCGGACATCTACATTTATGGTAGATACAAAACTGTACTTTTCTTTTACTCCTCCAGCACAGACCACTTGCCATCCCACCGTGTTAGACATTGTGGATGATGTTTACTTAGAATCCAGTTTGAACCCAGACTCTCTACCTCCTGCTCCGGCCAAGCCTGACAGATACTATAGAGTGCCTGATTCCCACAAATTTCTATACAAAAGTTCTGTTGCTGACCCAGAGACAATCTCCCAGGGTCCCATAGCGGCTAAGGCTTCTATGGCTAAAAATCCTGTACCCTCTGAAAGGGATTCCAGAGCACTAGACAGGTGGGGGAAAAAGGTTTACACCTCAGCTACTCTAGCTATGAGGGCACTAAATTGCCAATTTCACATGCTTAAGTATCAGCAATTTCTAATCTGTCAGTTAAAGCAAAGAATCACCACTCTCCCTCAACAGTCTGAATTGAAAGAAATGCAGGATCTGTTGCATGCAACTGAACAGATGGGCAAACACACCTTACAATGTGGGTTTGATTCTCTGGAGGCCTCCTACAGAGCAGCTGTCACTGTGTCTGTTGTACATAGGCATGCTTGGTTAAAGGAACAAACTCTGCCTGATCATGTTAAAGCAAAGCTTCTAGATGCTCCCTTACAGCAGGATGTTCTTTTTGGAGTTAAAGCAGAAGAAGTCTTAAAGAAAATGGAGGATAAGGCAAAATCTATGCAGACAGTCAAAGATTTCCTACAGGTACAGCCCCCTCGCTTCAGCAGAAACTAGCCAACAAAAAATTGGTCCTTTCCAGCTACTGACAGACCACAGAGGGATAAATACAGACGCCCAAGAGGCAGAGGACAACCACAAGCCCAGTACAAACCTTGCCAATGGGGCATTACAACACAGAAGGGAGGAGAAGACAGGTCCCAATCTACCAGAAGGCAAACTCCATGACTTGCACCTCACCCGGCCAAGCAACTCTCTCTTGGCAGCCCCCTTGGGAGGAAAACTCGCACTTTTTTCAGACAACTGGCACATTGTCACAAAGGACAAATGGGTCCTAGACATAATTTTACGAGGATACAGATTCCATTTTCACACCTTGCCAATGAAAAGAGAAATGGCAAACCTGCCACAAAATCAATGGGCAGAGGCACAAAAACAAATTACAGCTCTCATGAACATGAGAGACATTCAACTGGTACCTACACGGGAGCAAGGCCAAGGATTTTACTCAAGACTCTTTCTAGTTCCCAGAAAGGACAATGCCTGGAGACCTATTCTGGACCTTTCAATTTTAAACACATTCTTACAAGTACCCAAATTCAAGATGCTAACACTGCAGCAGCTTCTTCCCATGTTGGGGAAGGAGGCATGGCTAGTAACGTTGGACCTCAAGGAGGGATACCTGCATGTCCCTGTCAGACAAAGTTGCAGAAGATACCTCCGTTTCATTGCAGGTGCAACCCATTACCAATTCTCTGCACTGCCCTTTGGCTTATCTACTGCGCCCAGAGTCTTCACAAAATGCCTGGCACCAGTAATTGCATACTGCAGACAAAGAGGAATTCAAATATACCCATACCTGGACGACTGCCTCATCCAAGCAGAGAGCAAGAACATTCTCTTACATCATCTGGCTTTTGTAAAACATCTACTAAACTGCCTGGGGTACACAGTAAACAAAAAGAAGTCAAAACTAGTACCTTCACAGAATATGACATTCCTGGGTGCCAGCTTGAACACAACGGCCCAGAAGGCTTATCTGACGCCAGACAAGCAACTACAGCTGACTCAATATTTCAAAACAATGGCCACAAAGACCCAATTAACTGCAAGAAAAATTCTGCAGGCTTTGGGCTTCATGGCATCTTGCATACTACTAATACCATTTGCAAAGCTGCATATGAGGAAATTACAGTGGTACCTAAAAAACGTATGGTCTCAACACAGCCACAGCTTGGACACAATGATATCTCTCATTCCCTGCCTACAACAGGAGTTTCTATGGTGGTCACAGGCATGTCACCTCAACAAGGGTCAGCCGTTCACCTTGCTCCCAGCCAGGCAAACTATCACAACAGATGCATCAGACTACGCCTGGGGGGCACACATGGCAGGGCAGTGCATTCAAGGCGTATGGACTGCAGATCAAAGGAATCTGCACATCAATCAAAAAGAAATGGTAGCTGTACAGAAAGCTCTGACAGCCTTCAAGAATCTATTACATCCAGGACAACTTACAATAAAGACGGACAACACCACAGTAATGTGGTACATAAACAAACAAGGGGGTACTCACTCCTACCCTCTATGCAGGCAAGCAATGATCTTATGGAACACAGCTCTGGCTTACCAAGTTCAGTTACAAGCTCAATTCCTGCCAGGAAAGAAGAACACATTGGCAGACGACTTCAGCAGAAACATCATGGATCCCCACGAGTGGAAACTAGATCCACAAGTATTTACAATAACTCAAAAATGGGGCCTTCCAGACATAGACCTGTTTGCCAGTCCTCAAAACTATCAAATAACAAAATTTTGTACAAGGACACTTCACCATCAAGCTTGGAAAGTAGACGCACTCTCTTTCAGTTGGAAAAACCTGACAGCATATGCCTTCCCTCCATTGCCTCTCCTCACAAAGGTGCTTCTGAAAGTCAAAAAGGAGAGACCAGAACTGATTCTCATAGCCCCAAACTGGCCACGCCAGCACCTGTACCTACTATTGAGAAATATGGCCCACGGCCCACCTTGGATCTTACCACAAGTTACCCATTTGCTCACACAACAAAACAATCAGATTCTTCACAGCCAACTCAAAACCTTAAATCTGGCTGCATGGAAAATCACCTAAGCATCCAGGCAGCTTCTCTTTCCCAAGCAGTTATGGATGTTATTCTGGAAGCTAGGAGGTCAAGCACCAGGAAGGCTTATTTGGACAAATGGAAAAGGTTTTGTGCCTGGAACCAAGCCAAAGGCCAAAACACAATTCAGCCTCACATTCTACAGTATTTAACTGTGATGTTGCACAAAGGACTTTCTTTTTCTTTCATTAAAATCCATGCTTCAACTATTTCAGCCCACTACAACACGGATCCACCCTTATTTTCGTATCCACTTCTAAGGCAGTTCCTCAGAGGGGCAAAAAACATTAGGCGCCCCCAGGAGAGCACCTACACCAACATGGGACCTCAATTTTGTTCTGGAAAAACTAATGCTACCTCCCTTTGAACCAGCTTTTTCTGCAGATCTTCAGTTCCTATCATGGAAGACTGCCCTGCTGCTAGCAATAACTTCAGCTAGAAGAGTCTCAGAGCTGCAGGCACTAATGGGAGTGGAACCTTTCCTCATTTTTCATCAAGACAGAGTTTCTCTACGAACTAATCCTTCCTTTATGCCTAAGGTGGTTTCCAGTGTGGCTTTAAATCAAACCATTCACTTACCCACCTTCTTCCCAACAGAACAAAGGTGAGAGACTCCTTCATTCCTTGGACATTCACAGGCAACTTCGTTACTACTTGGACAAAACTAAGGCTTTTAGAAAATCTGACCAGCTCTTTGTATCCTATGCTACAGCTTCACAAGGGAAGGCTATTTCAAAACAAACCATTTCCAAATGGATAGGACATTGCATACATTTCTGCCTTACCCATCATGGAAAACCAGTTCCTGCTACCATTAGGCCCCACTTTACCAGGGCAACAGCTACATCTACAGCTTTTCTCAGGGGGGTTCCAACCAAGGAGATTTTGGAAGCTGCAACTTGGAGTTCAGTACACACCTTTACCAAACACTATCACTTACCACTTTACTCTAAGACTAGAGCAGGCTTCGCCACTGCAGTTCTGCAGGGCCTTATAGCCTCCTCCAACCCTTTGTGATTCCTCCACCCATCCTTAGCTTTGGGATTCAACCCAAGTGTGATGACTGCAACAGGGTAACACGATGAACATAGTACAGTTTTGTACCTACCATAAATGTAGATGTTTGAGTGTACACCCTGCTGCAGTCCAGGTTACCCTCCCTCCATCCCCTCTGAACTAACTGCCTAAAATCTCTACAATACCTTCCTGATGTATTTGCTTATAGCTGGAGGGATTTTATGTTTGTGCAAAATTTACTCAATTTGGTACTAATTACTGACCACCTTTTTGGGGGCACCTGACATCTGGGGCAAGAAAAACTGAAGAAAATGGCGTCGGTTGCAATATATATACCCCTGACGCACTGACGTCAGGGAAGAAGCGACAGCAACTGACGCCGGACCAAGACTTTGGAATTCCGGCCGACTGCGGGACCACCTGACGACAGGATAACCTAAGTGTGATGACTGCAGCAGGGTGTACACTCGAACATCTACTTTTATGGTAGGTACAAAACTGTACTTTTCTTGTTGCAAATTTAAAACTACTGTAAGTTCACATTGGAGTGTTATCAGGTCATCATTACAAATTCCTTCTCCTCCATTTGCTTTGCTTAGGTCCAATTTACAATATACTTTTTCAACATAATTTAATTTAATTTCAGTATATGAAGTTACATGTATGTTACTAGCACAACTTCTCTAGTCTTTTGTGGGGTCAGTGTTGTACATAAGATTTTGTAAATATATCTACAGTCTGTTGTGTTTGAGAATAACTTTTAGAATCTATGTACGGTTTATTGATTGGTATCTTTTTGCTTCTGCCATAGCTTGTAGATCTATAAAAAGGGTTTCCTGTTATACTCTGTGTCTTTATATAACTTTTCTTCATGTTTTTCCTGATCTTGACTCAAGCTATGTTTAAGTTGTACGTCCAGTTTGTTTATTTTAGTTTTCGAAGTTATAATTCAACCACGTGTACGTTTATCTTTTTATATCCTGTTTTAATTATCTTGTTCTTATGGAACTATATCCCCCTGAACTTATGTACCTAGATCCTGATGTTAAACATTTTTTTTATTTTTTGCTTTCAGTTTTCCTTTCAAACTTTGCCACATTCTTTCTGCTGTGTTTCCACCAAATGCATCTCTCCATTTAATTTAACACACTGACTGTTCTGCTTGTGTGTTATTAATCTTCAGTGCATTGATTTAGGTTTCACTTATATTAGTTGATCTTTTACAACCTCAAGATCACCGTACATGAAAGGTAGTAACACGTGACATGAATTAACCATCATCTCCTTAGGAAACCAACATGTTACGTCCCATGGTAGGTTTGATTACAGTTTATAGCAATAGTTGTTCCTGAACATATGTTGCAAATAATTTCCTTACTAATGTTGTGGAATCAGTATTATTCTAGTCTGTTTTTTATACATTTATGACCCCAGATATTATGATTTGCACTCCTGTGCCTCATGCAGGAAATGTATGAATTTTTCTCTAGGTCATCAGGACTTGACTTTTGTGGTCTGTATACTCCAACAATTGTAATCTTTTCCAGTGTTGTATTAATTGTCATAGTTACTCAGTCTACAGCGTTGGTGCAATCATCAAAGATGTAATAATCACTGGTCTTGTAACGGTCATTAATCCTCAAATCACCCATAACTTCATTGTCCTGATAAGATACTCACTTAATTCACTATTCATTACAACTTTCTCTGTCACTCCTTTATTGCTCATGCACTTCATATCTTCAGTAGTCTTCTTTCATTTTAACATACATATTCTGTATCATCAGCATTCAAAACTCTGAACCTTTCTTAATAGCACCAACACTTTCCTAAATGTAATCGTCTGACCTACCTTTTATGAGCCATTGTAGAATCTTACATTCCCCTGTTCCCCAATTGTCTTTTAACCCTTCCCTAGCTTCCCACCACTGCTCTTCTAGTGTATTCTCTCAGCTCCTACAGTCACTGCTTTTATCATTACTATTTCTTCTCTTCTTCTCTACACTTTTTTCTTGAGTTGAATCACTTAGCTCCTGCACCTCATTCTTACCACTAGATTTTCTTTGTACCCACTCATCCAGATTGCCTAACCATTGCCTGCTCATTCTTGTACACCTCTGCCTACTAATCCTCTCCATATTGCTACATGACACATTTTATATCAGCCACATACCATCCCCTAGCACACAGACATGCTACCACACATAATTTCATGCCCACTTCCCCATACCTACAAGTGTGTTCAGCTGTACCTTCATCCATCCATTTAAGAGAATAAACTTAAACTCAACATCATGAATACCTACTGTAAATTTTAATGTAGATATAAACCCCATTCTACTGCTTTTTCATCATATATTAAATCAGTATGGCAACATTCATCCAAACCTCTCAGCAAACAGCACCACACCTTGATCTCCCTCAGTGCCCCCAGTAACACCTTCTCAGGCAACCATGTACACCAATCAAATAAAACAGGCCTTCACCTCTATAACATAAAACTCTGCTGCATGTCATGATTGGATAAACCACCATGCCCCAAATATTGCAGTGATACCTGAAAGGTGATTAAGACAAAGTGAGGTGAAGAAGTTTTCCCACTGGGCAGTAATAGTCTCAGACTGAACAGATAAAGGAAAAAAAAGTGGTGGAGTAGCCATCATTTACCTAAACAACCTGGAGCTCTCTTTCAGTCATTGTAACCCTCCCCCTACAGGTAGCAACATCCACATTGCTGAAGAGTTCTTCCACTGGACCTCTTTATGGATCCACCAAGAAACTATTATACTTGATTATGTCAACAATGACTTGCAAAAAAGTAACTAATCACAACTCATTTTCCACCATAAACCTGTTCATCTTTATCCATTTCATCTCCATACCCACCAGATACAGCAGAAACACAAAAAGAGTGACTCCACTATTGATTGGATTGTAACACCACTATGAGCATTGCATCAACTGGGTCCCTCTCTGGCACACTTGGTGACCACACTCCAACTTTTATCACCCATGGTCAGACTCATAGCAGTTCTATAAGCAAGTAACCAAGAAACGTAAATAATTTCTACAAAGACACTTTATCTCTAACCTAAAGTTACTTAGCAGGAAAGCAGTAACCATTTGAAATGTTGCGACTTGTTAGAGTGAGTCCTTAGACATGGAGACTGAATGGCCAAAAATGGACTTAACATATACTGTGCCTGAGATGGCCATTTCCCATACTATTCCCCTTTCTCTGAAGTATGACGATCACTTAGTTGGTATATATAAGTACAGGTTGCCCTCCTGTAAAAAAAAAAAAAAAAAAAAAGTTTAAAGGAGAAGAGGGATCTGTGAGATTTGCTCTTCTCCTATATTTTTAGGCCTTTTTAATTTGGCTTGTCAAGACTCAGCACCTCAAGTGCTAACATTTCAATAGTGAGCCCTGGAAACCATTACATGCTATCCCCTTGGACGAAGCAGTGTCACAATTTAACATAACTTTCCTAAATCCTGTAAGATTATATGCCCCAATTGTAACTTAAGTGTAAATTGTTCCTGCTCCATGGCTAATCTAAGCAAGCTAAAATTGTAATGAAACAAGGAGACAAAGTGTGGGATTGTTGGTTGAAAAAAAAACTAAAGTAAGCTGAACCTCAAAACCTCTGAACAGCTTAGAAACAAAACTAAGCAAAAAATAAAACTTAACTACTATACAAGAATCCAAAGTACATATCAAAAGAACCCCAAATTCTTCTGGTCCTCGGTCCACCACCTCCTATACCCTGCTCATATTACTCAACATACACATATGCAAGCTGACAGATGATTAGAATAACACAAATCAACTCGTATTTCATAGACAGAAGTTCTTCACTATTAAAATGTTCTAGCAACACACCATTAACACTATCCCCAACTAATCGAACAAATAGTAATGCCTTCTCCTTTTCTCCTGTTCCCACTGCAACTACCAGAAAACTTCTTCTCTGACTAAAACCCTACTAGTCTAGCTCCTGACGATTTATCTGTTCAGTACATGAAAATAGCAACAGTACCATAGCATATCCAGTATCGATTGTAATTAACTACTCCATAATAGATAACCATGTATCTGCCCTATGGTAGAAGTCATACATTCTTCCACTTCATAATGGTGGAAACTTAACTGACTTCTCCAACTATATACTAATACCATTCTGTCTTACCTATCCAGAGTGCTAGAAAAATGTATTCAAACCCAACTTCTCAAATTCATCACTGACAGCAACCTACTGTCCCTCACAAAGCATGGTTTACACCCACTTTATCGTACTACCCCAGACCTTAGTTTCATTACTAACATAAATCACAACAGAAATGTAGGTATCCTGATTTCTGGTGTAAGGTTGATTCAAAACTTGTTTTTTTAGGACTGGATGCATCACCACTATACTGGTTCAAAAGCTACCTATCCAATAGATCATAGGCTATAGAGCAACTAAAACTTAATTACCATATTTTAAAAAAAGCAGTTAAGAAAAACCATTAGAAGCTAGGCTCATTGTACAGGCTATCTTCTTATTTAACAAACTCTGCAAATAGACATATTGCTTCAACCTTTCTGCTTCCTACAGTCCTCTGTGCCGTACCAGTACTGATTAATCTACAAGCCTCACAATCCAACCTGTTTGAGCAATGTGACTTTAAAAATGAAAACCTTGCCACCAGCTTAACTTATAAAGCACACCACTGCCTTGCTGTTAAAAAAAATAATAATGGCTAGGTCTAACCTAATACTTAACATTTTCACAACTACTAGCCAAAGACAGACATCTACAAACCAAAGCAATGCCCAGTCGTAAGCAACATTCTTCAAAGTTACTGTGCAAATGTACAGTTCCACTCCAGTGACAAACTAGTTCTGCACATACCCCATCTAATAAGTTAGCTGTTGAGTCTGTAGGCTTTTGTGTGTTGCTACTTAGACAAAAATGGCAATATATTTTTTAAAAATTAAAGTCACACGTACTGGATACCATTGCTCTGCTCTTGTTCCACAGTAGGCTAAACCTATACTATCATCTTTCTAAATGCTTTTCCTCCCTCTTCTCTCCTCACTCATATATCGTATAAAAATGTATTGCATTTAACTCATGGCAGCCCTTTCTGTGTTCTGTTTCTCATTTTCCTTTTTCTTCTCTTAAACTCCATACACAAAATGCTTCCTGTCTACTTCATTGTACTTCTCCTTTTCCCTCTAATCTAGTTGTACTATTTTCTGTTTTCCCTAGCCTTTCCCACTCTACTTTCCCTCCTTTCTCTTTCCCAGATCAACTTACTTGTAACTCTTCTATACCTGTACATGCTCTCTACACTATCTTTCTGGCTGTTGCCTGAGAACTCCTCCCTACTACCCCTATTTATGCTCAGCACTATATTGCAACTACTATCCCTGTTGTGCTGTAATGCTGCTGTACAGCTGTATGTAAATATGACTGATTTATAAAATTGATCTACCATGAATCTGCTTTGTATATACAGTTGTGAAAATTATCAATTTGATTATAATTCTGTAGAATTATCTTACCTTTGCTACTGTTTGATGTTCTGTAGTCCTGTCTCACATTCATTCTTACATATGGGATCTGAGCCAATCCTCTGCCCTGACTTGGCCTATTTACAAGCTGGACGTCTTCTAGTTGGCTCGTGGCTAGGTAGGTATCCCATGGTGCACCAGTACAATCCCCAGATCTTGTTTTGGCTTAGTATTTGTATCCTGTGTGCTGGTTTTTTGTATACTCATAGATTTAGTAGTTGTAGGCGCATTTTGCGCACTGTTAGACTGTATGTGTTAATAGGATAGTCTAGTGTTTCTGGTGGTTTCCTGCTTGGTAATTGGTTAGCATTGTTGCGTTTGCTATCCTTGTTAACAGAACTAAGTTCTGTTATTTATTGGCATAAGTTTGAGTTTTTTGCAGATTCCCGCTTGTTTTTGCTGATATTTCTGCTTGAGTGTGTGAAATTCTATACTTTGTAAATTTCTAGGTCTGTTTTAGTTGAAAGACCTAGTTTCTTTGTTTCCTTTCCTGCCCAGGCTAGGCCCATTTAAGTTAGAGGACCTAATCCCTGTGGTGTCTTTCTCCTTCCTGCAGGGCTAGGCCCATTTAAATTAGAGGACCTAGTTCTTCTCCTCCTTCTCTGTGTGCGTGTGCCCATTCTGTGAGAATGTCCAAAGAGAGTAAGGATCATAAGCCATCTGGTTTTAAGAAGTGTATTAAGTGCTCTCAAAAAATGTCTATAACGGATGGTCACGGTAACTGCGTGTACTGTTTGGGGGCTATCAATTTACAGGAGACCTGTTTATTTTGCCATGCTTTCAGTCCTAGGGTGTTGCAGGAGAGGAAGAACAAACTCATCCTAAAAGGTCTTCTTAAACCTTCCTTTAAGGAAAGTCTGTCTAGCTCTTCCTCATCTTCAAAATCCACTAAGGGAAAATCTAAATCCTCTAAGAGGCCCTCCCCGGCACCATCTGGTGTCTCGGAGCTACCTCTTAAGATATCAAAATCAGACAAGTCCACTGTCTCATCGGCTCTACAGACCTCTGTGGCGATTGAGAGTAGTATTCTGATTACAGGGTTAGTTGCAAGTATTTCGGAGCCGATCACTGAGACTATTTCTTGGAGCCGGTCTTTGGATCCTGTACCGGCCTCCTTGATATTCAAATCTCCGATACCTCAGAGATCCCGCTCTCCTACTCTGTCATTCAAGTCTTCCAGGAGTTTATCAGAAGAAGATGTAGAGAGGGTAGTGGTGAGACTGTTGAAGTCATCTGCTTTGCCTAAATTGCAGTTGGCTCTGACCCAGTTGGTTCTGGAGCCACTTGAGCCCGTTCAACCCTCTGCGATCTTTCCTCCTTCGAGCCATACTAGTCTTTCAGAGCCGGAGTGTTTGGTACCACTGGTGGAACCTTCAGCTCCAACTCCCCTGTGGCTGTTTCAGAGCAGAGTTCTGCTCCGACACTGTCTGCGCCATCCGTAGTGTCTAGGGGCTGAAGCTCCTTGGTCGGCCCCGACAGGGATGCTTGGAACCAAACTTCTTCGGTTCTGAGTCTTCCTCTCGGCGCGTCAGCTAGGGTGAGTTCGGACCCTATGTCCATCTCAGAGCTGATAGCTCTGGAGCCGACGGCATCCTCGGTCTCCTCGGAGCCGGGGAGGTCTTTGGTGCCAGAGAGGTCGGCATTCGAGATGATGAGGAGTGTGCTGTCCCGATCATCAGCTCCTACAAGAGGTACCGGCACTCTTCCCCCTAAAGCACTACTTCTGTCTCAGCTCATACCCTCCCCATGGACAGCAGAGACCCTCAGCCTCAGGCGCCACCGGCTGGTGGCCCGCACTCTTCCAAGACCTCCCCTGAATGTCTTTCTGAGGAGCCCCCATGGAAGAGAACATGTAAGAGGAAGCATGTAGACTCCCAGGATGAGTCTCTGACCTCTGACACTGACCTCGAGGAGTCGGAAAGGTCCCCCAAGTCATCCTCTGATGAAGTCTCCTTCGTAGACATCCTGGAAATTCCTTAAGCAGAGGTGTGGCTGGCCCACTGTCACCCTTTCTGATGAGGAGTCAGTGTACTTGAAGGCTTTCGGGTCTCAACCTTCAGCCTCTTGTGCGTCTCCACCTTTCGACGAACTGATGGAGCTAGTTAGTCGAAAGGTGTGGGATACTCCTGATGCCGTGGAGTCAGTCCCCAGGAGGCTGAATAAGTTTCTTTCTGCCCATCCTGAGAAAGATTTTTTGTCTAAAGGTGTTCCCGTAGATGCCATGGTGGTGGCGGCGGCAACTAAGAAGGAGCTAGCTGAGACTTCTTCTTCTGTTCATCCACCGAATAAGGAGTCTTGAACAATGGACAGATACGGGAAGCATATCTTTAGTTCAGCGGCATTTACCCTCAGATCACTGAACTACCTTACTCACTTCATGAGACTTCAGAGAAATCTCCTTAAAGAGTTAGGAGATTCTCTACAAGTTGTATGTACTGAGGGAGTCCCTGACAAGGTTTCTGCCCAGTTGTCCACCTTGAACTCTATCGTCAACTCTTCCATGTGGCTTATTTCATATGCAGTTGATGGAAAGAGTAGAGCAGAGGGTTCAGGAATTTCCCTGAGGCATCATTCCTGGATGCATTTGTGTAACTTTGCGGAACCGTTCAAGTCTACCATTACCAATGCCCCCTTCACCGGTTCCTCCTTGTTTGAATCCAAGGTAAAGGACACACACCTGATGCGAGCAAGAAGGAGAAACGCTCTCTGCTGTGGGAGTACTTTTTACTGTCCCCTCTAGACCATACTCTAAGTGTCAGAGGGGGGTAAAATGTGGTTCAAGAAGTCCCAGAGGTTTTTCCAGGATGCACAGGGTAACTCCTCCTTCAGAGGCAGAGGAGGAGGAGGAAATGTTAGATGTCACCCTAGAGGCAGGGGCAGTCCGCAAAACCAGGGAGGTCAGGATTCCTTTAGGGGCCGGCCTTACCAGCGCTCCTGATGTGGGGCCCGACTGTGCTTCTCTGGGGCCAATCGGAGGGCACATTTCTTTGTACCCAGAAGCCTGGCTGGGTATCACTCAAGACAAGTGGGTGCAAAGAATTATTACCAGAGGTTATGTCATACCCTTTTCTCTTCCACCTGTTGTTCCCAAGAAGATCCCAGATGTTCCACCCAGCCACAGGGATCAGGCAACTGTGGAGGTCAACAAGTTGCTGTCAAAAAGAGTCATCCAACCTGTCCTAGCAGATCAAAGAGGATCCGGAACTTAGTCCAGATTCTTTTTAGTGCCAAAACGTACAGGAGACTGGAGCAGCAGATTGAATGATTCAGTAAAGAAGGACAAGTTCCGGATGGTGACACTGCAGTCTATACTCCCGTTTTTAGGGAAAGACTATTGGATGTGCTCAATAGATCTCCAAGACGCCTATTACCACATAAAAATGGACAGGGCATTGAGGAGTCATCTACACTTCTGGCTGGGAGCCAGTCATTACCAGTTACGTGCTCTGCCATTTGGTCTCACCATAGCCCCCAGATTATTCTGCAACTTCTAGGGACCATGGCTTCCACCATATTACTAGTGCCACTAGCCAGGTTACACATGAGTATTCTTCAGTGGCTCCTGTCGTACCAATGGTCTTTTCAGCACCTCCCATTATCTCATCACATTCTGCTGACAGAATCTTGCAAGAAGGACCTCCTTTGGTGGACATTACCCAATCAGTTAACCATGGGCACCTCATTTGTCCCTCACCAACCCATTGCTATTGTGACCACGGATGCCTCACAGATAGGGTGGAGGGGCATTATCTTGGCAGGACTGTCCAAGGCACATTGCAAGATCATGAGGCTCACCTGCATATCAACGTTCTAGAGATGGGGGTGGTGCTCCTGGCATTGCAAGCACTCCACGACCTTCTGCCTCTGGAGACTATTGCAATACAATCAGACAACATGTCGGTAATATGGCATATCAACAAAAAGGGCAGAACCAGATATTACCCACTCTGTCGAGAGGCCATGCGAGTTTGGAAATGGGTGATAGCTTCCCAGCATTTTCTGGTGGCAATGCACATTCCAAGGACAACCAACGTGAAAGCTGACAAGCTCAGCAGGGCAATCCTTATGCCTCATGAGTGGTCTCTGAAACAGGAAACAGCGGAACAGATTTTCCACAGATGGTGACAGCCTTGCTGCGACCTCTTTGCCAGTCCAATCAATGCCAAATGCAGTCGCTAATTCTCCCTCATCCTCCCTCCAAGGGAGTCACCGAGAGACACACTTGTTCATGATTGGCCCCTGGGTCTCATGTATGCTTTTCATCCCTTTCCTCTCAATCCCAAGGTTATTCAGAAAGTGAAACGGCTGGGAAGCAAAATTATCCTCATTGCTCCTTACTGGCCTCGTCAGGTTTGGTTCCCCTTCCTCGGGCCTCTTCTCCTGGACGATTCTTAGATCCTGGACCCAGCTCCAGACTTGTTGACTCGCATGTCAGGTTCACTCCATCCCTCATTACATACCCTCAACTTGACAGCGTGGCTGCTCCAGTTCTATCCCTAGTCAGGCTTCACAACTTCTCACCCTCCGTGACTCATATCCTTATGTCTTCTCATAAACCTTCTTCTAGGAGACTGTATTCCAGCAAATGGAGAAGATTCTCTATTTGGGCGGAGAAACTGAATGTTGATCTTTACACTGCCTCCATTCCAGTGGATGTTCTTCGTGTTTCACTGTTGCAGTCATTACATTTGGGTAATCTGCTGGCAGGTTGCCCTCAGCTGGCCTGAATTCCAAAGTCTTGGGTCCTGCGTCGGTTGCTGTCTTCTCTTCCATGACGTCAGGTTGCCAGGTGTATAAAACATGCAGCCGACACCATTTTATTTGTTTTTTCTTGCTGCGCGGTGCCCGAAGCAGAAGCATTTCGCAAGTGCCGGTCGGCCGACTACTGAAATATTAGAGTTTGAGTTTCAGAAACAAAGTCTTCACTAAAGCTAAGTACCCCATTGGGGAAACTTTTTGCTTGCTTTTTACCGATGTCAGAAAAAGTTAATAATTGTATTACTTGTGGGAAGCAAATACCTCATAAGGATTTCCATTTATACTGGGAGGGTTGGGAGGGTGGTCTAATGGTTAAGGTGTTTGCCTTACAAACACAAGGTGCAGGGTTTGAGTCTCACAAGGGATAACTGGCTAGGCTTAAAAATGGTTCGCAAGGGCAGTTAGCCTAGTACTAATCTATGAACCTATGAATCTATACTGTGTTCCTTGCCTAGGTCCTGATCACAACGTGCCTGGCTGGCGGTTTTGTGCTAGATTTAACCAACGCACTATTAAGCGTCGGTATATTTTTGCATCAAAGTATTTTGGAAATAGATTTAACTACCCAGAAATGTCGTCAGATAGCAATCCGACTACCAGAGTACATAAAAAACGCAAAGAAAAGGACAGAGAAAGGCAGTCGAGATCCAAAACCGATGATGAAGCTTCTCCTAAGCCAGTCGCCGGTTCACCAGTACTCAGTGAGGCGCTTTCACAGCCCCTGATACCCGCTATCTTCGAGTCGCAGGCCTCTACCGACACTCATGTGGAGTCCGGCATGCCGCAAGATACTCAAGGTATTGGACCGATGGATGTATCTCCCTCAGATGGGTCTGGAGCCGCTGAGCAGGCACCGGCTTCTGAGGGTGTATTCAGACCTCAACATTTGTATATCAAACCGACGACAGCTGCAAAACCAAAGACAAAAGCAGAAAGTAAAGAATTGCAGGAATTGCAGGAATTATTGCATGCAGCTGAACAAGTTGGAAAGCATACTTTGCAATGTGGTTTTGATTCCTTAGAGGCCTCCTGCAGGGCCGCAGTTACTGGATCTGTGATCAGGAGGCATGCCTGGTTAAAGGAACAACATTTGCCTGATCATGTTAAAGCTAAATTGCTAGATGCACCTTTAAAGCATGATTCTCTGTTTGGTATTAAGGCAGAAGAGGTTTTAAAGAAAATGGAAGACAAAGCTAAGTCTATGCAAACTGTTAAAGACTTCTTACAAGTGCAGCCACCAAGATTCGGTAGACACTGGCCTACAAAAAATTGGTCCTTTCCTGTGTCAGACAGAGCTCAATGGGGCAAATCCAGATGCCCTAAGGGTTCCAGATTCCAGGCACAAGATTCATACAGGTCAAAGCAATGGGGCACTTCCACCTCCAAATCTGGAGGAGATAAAGCACAAACCTACAGAAAGCAATCCCAATGACTTCCCTCTGCTTACACCAAGCACTTATCTTTTGGCAGCACCCATAGGGGGAAAATTAGCACTTTTTGCTCAAAATTGGCAGTTAATAACCCAGGACAAGTGGGTAGTAAATATCTCATCACAGGGATACAGATTCCATTTCCACACTCTGCCAATGGCAAATGGTTGGCCAGATCTACCAAAAAATCAATGGGCAGAAGCACAGTAACAGGTTACATCCCTCATGGATATGGGGGCCATTCAGACAGTACCAGAACAGGAAAAAGGACAAGTTTTTTACTCAACTGTTCTTGGTACCCAGAAAGGACAAGGCTTGGCGGCCAATACTGGATTTATCGATTTTTAACACATACCTGGACATTCCAAAATTCAAAATGCTGACTTTGCAGCAGCTTCTGCCCATGCTGGGCAAGAATGCTTGGCTGGTGACTTTAGACCTAAAAGAAGTATACCTGCATGTCCCAATAAGACAATCATGCAGAAGATACCTCAGATTCAAGGCTGGCTTAATGCATTACCAATTCTCTGCACTGCCCGTTGGCTTATCTACTGCGCCCAGGGTCTTTACAAAGTGCCTGGCACCAGTAATTGCATTTGCAGACAAAGAAGTGTACAGATATTTCCTTACTTGGACGACTGTCTCATTCAAGCAGAGAACAAGGACACACTTCTTCAACACCTGGCGTTTGTAAAAAGGCTTCTAACATGCTTAGGGTACACAATAAATGAAAAGAAATCACAACTGATACCCTCTCAAAAGATAACATTCCTGGGTGCAAGCTTGGATACAACTGCCCAGATGGCTTACCTCACACCAGACAAGCAAAGGCAACGGACTACTTACTTCAAACTGATGGCAACAAAGACCCA
This sequence comes from Protopterus annectens, assembly GCF_019279795.1. Lineage (NCBI taxonomy): Eukaryota > Metazoa > Chordata > Ceratodontiformes > Protopteridae > Protopterus > Protopterus annectens. Next base: position 702,268,652 of record NC_056727.1, on the reverse strand, counting down.
GTCTTCTGCAAGACAAATTCTGCAGGCTCTGGGCTTCATGGCATCCTGCATCCTACTAATTCCATATGCAAGACTGCATATGAGGAAACTTCAATGGTACCTAAAAAGTTTATGGAGTCAACATTCACACAGTCTGGAAACAATGATTCCTCTCATTCCCTGCCTGCAACAGGAGTTTCTGTGGTGGGCAAAGGCATGTCACCAAAACATGGGACTGCCCTTCACTCTACCCCCTGCCAGCCAAACCTTAACAACAGACGCATCAGATTATGCCTGGGGACCCACATGGCAGGAAGATGCATTCAGGGCTTATGGCCACCAAAACAAATGCATCTACATATCAACCAGAAAGATGCTAGCTGTTCAAAATGCCCTAACAGCCTTCAAGGACTTACTTCATCCAGGACAACTACTGATAAAGACGGACAACACCACAGTCATGTGGTATATAAACAAGCAAGGGGGGCACACACTCATACCCCCTTTGCAGATTAACCATGGCACTGTGGGACACAGCTTTGACCTACCAAATACATCTTTAAGCTCATTTCCTGCCAGGAAAACAGAACACTGTGGCAGACGATTTAAGCAGAAACCTTATGGATCCTCACGAGTGGAAACTAAATCCACAAGTCTTCAGCATGATAACAGAGAAATGGGGGAGCCCAGACATAGATCTATTTGCCTCTCCTCAAAATTATCAATTGAAAAGATTCTGCACAAGGACTTATCACAGACAAGCATGGAAAGTGGACGCCCTATCCTTCATTTGGAAAAACCTATCTGTTTATGCCTTTCCTCCTCTGCCTCTTCTACCCAAGGTCCTCCTAAAAGTCAGACAAGAGAACCCAAAGATGATATTAATTGTCCTGGACTGGCCCCACCAATACTGGTACCCAATCCTAAGGAACTTGTCTCAATACCCACCTTGGACCTTGCCTCAAAGACCACAACTACTGTCCCAGCAAAACAATCAGATCCTGCACAATCAAATACAGACTCTGAACCTGGCAGCATGGCTAATCATGTAATCATACAAACAGCACCTCTCAGTAAAGCTGTGATGGATGTCATTTTGGAAGCCAGAAGGCCTAGTGCTGGAAAATCTTATGCCGACAAATGGAAGAGATTCTGTGCTTGGAATCAAGCACAAGGAACTGATATAGCAGAACCAAATATTCCTCAGATATTACAATACTTAACTGAGATGCTTGACAAAGGCCTATCTTTCTCATCAATCAAAATCCATTGCTCTGCCATTTCGGCTCATTACAATACAGAGCCACCAATCTTTTTTCATCCTTTACTAAAGCAGTATCTTAGAGGACCCAAAAATGTAAGGCCTCCTAGAAGATCACCATTACCTGCATGGGACCTCAATTATGTGTTGGAAAAGCTCACCCTGTCTCCATTTGAACCAGCTGCTACCACTGATCTAAAGTTCTTAACATGGAAAACAGCTCTGCTACTAGTAATTACTTCAGCAAGAAGAGTTTCAGAGCTACAGGCCCTCATGGCTGTAGAGCCTTTTATCATATTTTACCCAGACAGGGTGTCTCTGAGGACAATTCCTACTTTTATGCTTAAGGTGGTTTCCAGTGTGCCTCTTAACCAAACAATTCACCTGCCAACTTTTTATCCAAATCCGCAGAACAAGGGGGAGAGAATTCTGCATTCCTTGGACGTACACAGACAGTTAAGATTCTACTTGAGCAGGACTAAAGCTCTAAGAAAAACTGAGCAATTACTAGTGTCATATGCTGCAGGATCAGAAGGAAAGGCTATTTCAAAGCAGACAATTTCAAAGTGGATAAGCCACTGCATCAGTTTCTGCTACTTACACCATGGTAAACCTGTGCCCAAGGGCATTAGGTCTCATTCCATCAGAGCTGCAGCTACTTCAGCAGCCTTTCTCAGAGGAGTACCAACCAAAGACATTCTAGAGGCTGCTACTTGGAGTTCTGTTCACACCTTTACAAAGCATTACCATTTGCCTCTCTAAGTCCAGGGCAGGCTTTGTCACTGCAGTGCTGCAGGGCCTTATAGCCGCACCTAATGCTGTTTAGCTCCAGCCTCCCAACCATAGCTTTGGGATTCTACCCAAATGTAATGACTGCAACAGTGAAACATGAAGAACATAGTACAGTTGTGTTCACTTACCATATTTGTAGATGTTCGAGTGTATTCACTGTTGCAGTCCAGGTTACCCTCCCGCCCACCCCCCTGTCATTCTGAAATTTATCTTTCCTTCTCTATCCTCTACAACCTTTGTGGTGCAATTGCTTGTAGATGAAGGTAAAGTTTATATTGATGCATGTGTGTGTGTGTGTGTGTGTGTGTGTGTGTGTGTGTGTGTGTGTGTGTGTGTGTGTGTGTGTGTGTGTATGTGTATGTATATATGTGTGTATATATATATATATATATATATATATATATATATATATATATATATATATATATATATATATATATATATATATATATATATATAAAAATAATTTTGCTACCTTTTGGGGGCATCTTACATCGGGGGCAAGAAAAACTAAAGAAAATGGCGTCGGCTGCATGTTTTATACCCCTGGCGACCTGACGTCATGGAAGAGAAGACAGCAACCGGCGCAGGACCCAAGACTTTGGAATTCAAGCCGACTGAGGGCAACCTGCCAGCAGATTACCCAAATGTAATGACTGCAACAGTGAATACGCTCGAACATCTACATTTATGGTAAGTGTACACAACTGTACTTTTTTAAATTCATGTGTGAGCTTTTTCACCAGGGATCTGCAGCTGCCACTATCAGAGTTCAATTGGCAGCAATTTCAAACTTTCATCTAGGTTTTCAAGATTCAAACCTGATGTCACATAAGCTGTGCAAAACCTTCCTTAAAGGTGCTACTTTAAGACCCCCTATCAAGAACCTGTTGCCTCATGGGATTTAATTTTGTGTTGTCCAAATTGACTTTTCTGCCCTTTGAGCCTTCCCATTCATCTTCTTTGAAATTCCTGTCTTGGAAGACTGTTTCTGGTAGCTATCACGTCGGCCAAACGGGTATCAGAGTTGCAAGCATTGTCTGTTAAACCCCCTTATCTGATTTTTCACAAGGACAGGGTGTCCCTTCATACTGATCCCTCCTTTGTTCCCAAGGTCTGTTCTCATGCCACTTTGAATCAATCCATAGAGCTTCCGGTGTTCTTTCCAAATCATTCAAACGCAGCTGAATACAGGTTTCATCAGCTGGATGTCCATAGACAATTACGTTTTTATTTGCACCAGACTAAGGAAATCAGGAAATAAGATCAATTATTCATTTCCTTCTCTGAATCCAGGTTAGATTTACCAGTTTGCAAAGTGACACTCTCAAATTGGATTTCTAGCTGTATAGCTTATGTTTACAGTTCTGAGGGTAGACCTTTACCCTTTAAAATCAAGGCTCATTCTACCAGATCTCAGTCTACCTCTGCAGCCTTTCAAGCCAGGGTCCCACTTGATAATATTTGTGCAGCAGCTATGTGGGCTACCCCTCACACTTATATTACTCATTACAAATTGGATTTAACCTTCTGGGGTAGAGCTTCATTTGGTTCCATGGTGCTTAGGAGTATTTTTCCTTGAGCCACCCAAGAATAAGGAGCTAGAGACGCTGTCCCATATGTAAGAATGAAGGTGAGATAGGACTACAAAACATAAAGAAGTTATTTACTCACCATAACGTCCCATGTTTGTAGTCCATCTCACCCTTCAATCTTACGAACCCACCCACCTAACCCCCCCCCCCCCGCCTGGAAGTACCTGGAGACAGAAAAATATTATTATCTTTTTATGGAGACTGTTTAGTATTGGCTTCTTTGGTATAGTTATTATTATCTTTCCTAGTTAGCAGCAAACAAGATCTGGGGATTGTACTGGTGCACCATGGGGTACCTACTTAGCCACGAGCCAACTAGAAGACTTCCATCTTGTAAATAGGCCGAGTCGGAGCCAAGGATCGGCTCCGATCCCATATGTAAGAATGAAGGGTGAGATGGACTACAAACATGGAATGTTATGGTGAGTACATAACTTCTTTTTAATAAGCTTATTAAATTTTGTAACTCTTTGTCTTTTTTATACTTTGTCTTTTTCATATTTATATATGAGGCTTTTCTCTACAAGGCCTCTGCTGAAAGGGGGTTTGCTTTTGCTGACCCGGTCAGACTATCCCAGTAAACAAGTGTAAATAAATAAATAACACCACAGCCTGATCTTGTGTAAAAATGTCTGTTAAAGGAAAAAAAAAACATTTATAGCCTGATAGAACTGGTTTCCAATCATTGTTTGTTAGTTATGTTTCATAAACAGTAAAAACATTTTTTAAACCAGAAACATAGTTATTAAATTATTTATGACATAGGCAATTATACATTTATATAAATAAAAACAAACCATATTGACATAACCTTAGTTGCAAGCATTATACATCACAAACCTTATTGACATAATTTTTTAGTTTGACATTATACACGACTTATAATCTACCCAGTAATTGTCAGACATTACATAGCTCATTTAAATCCTATCCTCTTTTAAATGTCATTCTACCCCTGTATGTATCTACCCCTGTATGTATTGTTCCCACACTTACCATTTTTTTCTATTTAATTTGCTCCGACCCTTTTCTAAAGATCCCAATTCCAGTTGTTTTATCTCTGTTGCTATATTCACTACCTTTACTACAGTGGGTTTAGACTTTGATTTCCCTTTTCTAGTAATTGCTTTTTTTGGCAGCCACCACAATTAGACTCAGCAAGGCCTCAGTGTGCCTAAGCAATTTTGATTCTGTATCATAGCTCTGAAAAATAATTTCCCTAGATAAACCAATGTACTCAGAGTATCTATACACCAATTTGCTCACCCAGTATCACTGATAGAGTAGTCTGTAGGGACTCTCTAAAGTTTGCCAACTCATTACATTTCCAAAAATATGTTCCCAATTACATCTTTCTTCCCCATCACATCTCCAACATTTGCTGTTTATGTGAGGAAAACTTCTCTGGAGTCTACTTGAGGTATAAAAATACCAATGTAAACATTTCCAAGTAAAATTCCTAAATCATCTAGATTTTGTTGCATATTTACGAGACATGCATGTATCCTCCCATTGTTTCTTTGTGAATTGCTACCCAATCTCTCTTCCCAATCCTTTCTTACCTCCTCTGATTCTTATAGTTATCATACAATATTTTATATGCTCAAGTAATTTATTCCTTTTTTGATGGCAGCTTCTGTTTTACATTTTATTAAAAAAAACTCTACCAGTGCTGGTCTTTTATTTAGGACCCCCCCCCCATTTATTTCTCTTTGCCTATACTGTGATATCCATCCCTGATAGGGAAGGCAGTCTGTAACCTGCAGTCCAAATAAATTCTTGGCATCTTCCCAATCTATCATCTTTCCCTCCCTAGTTATTTGCTGCCAGTGCCTGGGTTCGTTTGCCAGTTTACTCCAATAATTTCCAGTCCTGTCTTGTCTGTTGTCTGTATCCCTAATTGCAGTCATCCCTATCAGCAGAATCTCCTTTCTCCATTCCTGTGTTGGCTTAGTTCTTAGAATACTTTAGGAATATAGTATTTTGTATGATTATTGTTATTCTTATTAAAGATCTGGCTCCAAAATCCCAGTCTTTCCTTGTTTCTTGAGCTTCTCCCATGTTTCATCATCATCATCATCATCCCTTTCTACTTTGAATTGTACGTTTCTGTAAGTGCTATGTATAGGCACCTTAACTGTGTAGCTCTGAAATACTCTTTCTAATCATGTAATCCCAATCCACCCTGTTTTATTGGAAGAATCAGCTTATCCTACTTCTGATCTTGCCGTCTTCCCTTCCCAGATAAAATCCTTCAGCTCTTTATTAATTGCTATCGACAACTTCTCCCTAGTTGATAAAAATATATCTGACCTGTGTATAACACTAAAGGAACTAAAAACATTTTAACTGCTTATATCTTACTATCCATATCCATAAAACAGAAATTCCAGTTTCTTAGTTTTTGTATTATTTTTGTTTAGTCTCTTCACAACTATCCTTAACTGCCACACTGGAATCATTTTTAATCAGTACTCCTACGCACTTCATTTTATCATGTCCCCATAAATATAGGTTCATAGGTTCATACTAGGCTATCTGCCCTAGGGCATTTATAAGCCTAGCCAGAATGTGTTTGGCTTTCGCCACCCATTTTAAATTTATTTTGCTATGCCCTTTTTCGAGGTTAGTATACTGTGCCTCTGTCTAACAGTGACACAGAAGTGATACCCAGGGTAAACCTACGATCTCCCATCCACTCATCAAGATTCCTCTTGAAGAGAGTCAATGAGGGACTCTGCCTAACCTGGACTGGGATTTTATTCAAGAGTGAAGGGAGCCTCTGGGTTATGAATCTGTCCCTCCAGCATGTCCTATTTATTACAGTGCTGAGGTTCAAGTCTCGAGCGTAGCTCGATGGGATTTGGATTTTCTGAGGTGCAGCATGTCCATTAATTCCGGGTTGGACATGGCTTTATACGTCAGGCACAGATCGCCTCTGAACAGGCGGTATGCCACTGAGTAGAGCTGGAGTTTCTTTAACCGGGCGGCATATAGCATCTGTTTGAGCCCTTTGATCCTCTTGGTGAGGTACATTTGGGGTCTTTCCAGTTGCTGCAGGTGTCTGGTAAGGTACATCCCAAAAGGGGCATTGTACTCAATTTTGGGCCTGATGAGGGATGAGTAAAGAGGCATGATGACCTCCCCTGATCTAGATGTGAATCCCTTCATGATTAGGTGGGCTATATAAAATGTTTTTCTAACCACTTTGGCTACGTGGTTGTCAAATGAGAGATTGCTATCAACTTGAGTCCCCAGGTCCCCAATTACTTCTTCTGTACTTAATGGATTACCACCTATGTGGTAATTTGTGGGCACTTTGTTTTTGCCAAAGGGGATGACTATACACTTTTTGGCATTTAGCTTGAGGCCATGGCTCTGGCACCAGTTGTCTGTTTCTATGAGGCCCTTTTGGAGGATGCTTGCGTCGGCTGGAGTGTCGATTATGGCGCCCAGTTTGCAGTCATCTGCGAACTTGGTCAGCCACAGTCCTTCCATGTTGGCCTGTACCTCTGAGAAATATATACCGAACAAGAGAGGTCCCAGGACTGAGCCTTGTATTATGAATATTATGAATATTGCTGAACTAATTTGTGTGTGGGTACATAATTTACAGCTATTGTCTTTGTTTTATCTTCATTAATTTTGTATCCTGAAAATATTTCAAACTGTCTCAAAATGTTCCACAACACTGAAATATCCTTTTCTGATTTTACCAGGTATAAAATAATATCTGCAAATAGAGGCAGATTTTCTTGACTACCAATGTTATCCTTGAAATTCTGAGTCCCTTATTTTCTTTGCAAATTATTCTAAATATAATGCAGTTAACAAAGACGAAAGAGGGCACCCCTGTCTATTCCTCTGTTCAAGCAGAAATTATCATAGAGGAACTCACCCACTTTAATTTTCCCCTCAAGTCCCTCATATATCCTCCTAATTAACATTATAGTTTTATCAGGGAATGCAAATACCGCCATTTACCTGCTCATGAAGTCCCAGCTTACGCTGTCAAATGCTGTCTCTGCATCAAGACCCACCAACAACAGTGGTATTTTCTTAAATTCTGCTTCCCTCTTGATCATCAGTGTTCTGTTAATGTTGTCAGCTGTTAGTGTCCCCTGCATAAAACCAGACTGGTCCATATCTATCAATTTTGGCATCACGTTTGCCATTCTTTTAGCCATTCTAGATATAAACACTTTATAATCATGATTTAGTATTGAATGGGCCTGTATGAAGCTGAATCTGATGGGTCTTTGCCCTGTTTAGGTATTACACCTACCACTGCTTTCTTCCAGGATGCTGGTTCTTCTCCTCCTCTTAAAATACTGTTAAACAAAACCTTCCAGATCTTTCAGTTTTTCCCTGTTAGCTTCCAAACATCCACAGGAATGCCATATATTCTCATCCTCTCCTAACTGTTGCCTCATCTACCTCTCAGCTTGGCATATTTAATTCTTCCATAAACATTTCCATTTCTATAGTTTCTTGACTTCCATTTTTCTCTGCTTTATATAGACTTTTGTAGAATTTCCAAAATATTTATAGTACCACTACAGGATCTCTTGTTATCTTCCTTGTTGTAGCTCCCTAAGCTTGTTGACAGACCTTTCTACTTTCTGTTGCCTGAGTCATTGTGTTAAAAGTTTTTTTGCTCTAGAGTTATTAACAAAAACAGTTGCTTAACAGCAATCTTTCTAAACTCATGCATATTATCAAGGTAATCCCTTATTTTCTGTTTAGCATTCTGCAGTTGTTTGTCTTCAAGTTCTGTGAGATTCACCCTATTCTGCAATACTTTTAACATATGTCAATCCCTCTAAATAATTCTTGTTACTTCTTAGCCATATCTCCCTTTCTTTTATTTACACTCTATTTTTAAACTCCACTTTAATTTTATCCCATTCCTTAGCTGTAATTTAAGAAGACATTTATATCTTCTCTAATAGCTCCTGAATAGTCTCCACTACCTGTTCCTTAAATTCCTCGCTTTTTAACAGGAAAGCACCAGTGTCTTATTTTTATTTCATTACCCTGTATTCTTATTTTAGCTATTATTGGCACATGATCTGAAATAGTTGTTGGATGAATATCAAGACTTTCAATTAAATGCACATGTTCCTGTGAAATGTAAATTCTGTCTAGCCTAGTCCATTTTTTTATCTTTGGGAATAGTATGTAAATTCACATCTTCCATGCCAAATATTCTCAGAAATTTCTTCAAAAATCTACCCTCCTTTGTTATATTTTCCTTTCTGGCACCCTAGCCATGTCTTCACTGCTGCAAATCAAATTCCATTTCCCACCTATAAGTAATATTCCTTGCTGAAAGCTGACACTTTCTCCCAGAATTTTCTTAAGCTCCATTATAGCATTTATAGGTGGAATACAAATACATGCCAGCATAATCCTCCTCCCTTGGCAGTAGCCCCTTAGTACTACAGGTCTACCATTATTAGCTTTTTTATCCTGTTCTTTCACTTTTGGAGCTCCTCTTGCAATTAATATAAGTACTCTTCTTTTCCTTTGTCCCAGGTATTCTGCTTAATAATCATCTTGAAAAACTTTATCAAATTTACATGTTTGGTTCTTTACAAATGTGTCTCCTGTGGCATAGTTGTTTGCATTCTACATGTTTTAATATAGTTCACTACTCTTTATTTTTTGCGTTTATCTGTGAGACCACTGGCATTTAAAGACATTACAGAAAGCATCATTGTCTTAAAAAGTTATTATTCTTACATTGTATGTGTAACAACTTATGTGATGTCAGTTTTCACCTTATCCTCACTGATGGGTTCGGATCCGACTCTGCCATTACTAAATTCATGGTCACAAACTTTGCTCTTGAGGACTTCCCCTCAACCCAGAATGCACCTTACGCATTCCCTCAGATCTCATGTACAGCTTTGTGAAGAACGTTAGTCACCTTTTTGCTCTTGGGTGAAGATAAGTGCTTTTTCTGTATTATTCCATTCACAATTCCTTTTTCTTGACATTTCTTTCCCCTAGTTTTATATCTTGTTATCCTTCTCTATTCTGAGTCTTTTTACCCAAATTTTACTACCTTTTTAGGTAATTTTTACTACCATTGCTGCTAGGCCCCTTCCCCTCCCTTGCTAACAGTCACAAAATCTTGTACAACCATAGTCGGTAGTTCATCTTTTCTAATTCTCTTCTCCCTATTGTATTGCGTGTGTGCTCTGTGTGTGTGTGTGACTATACGTATATTGGTGCAATCTTTTTTTTTTTTTTTTTGTCTACAATAGCTGACAAGTCGGACAAGTCCTTGGACTTTAAGAAATGTATAAAATGTAGCAAGAAAATGCCTCTTAGTGATTCACACACTGTGTGTGTGTATGTGTTTTGTGTGTGTGTTTTTGTGTGTGTGTTTTTGTGTGCGTGTGTGTGTATTGTTTAGGAACATTACATCTCCAAGAGGACTGTAGCATTTGTCACATTTCAACCAAAGGGCCTTGGTTGACTGTAAAAACAAATTGATAAAAGCTCTACTTCCTTTTTCTGAAGCCATTGCTCGTTCAGACTCTGCGTGTACTAGTCACTCCGAATCTCAAACATCACGCATCAACTACAAAAGATTTCTCGGAGCCATCAAGCAAAAAGTCTAAATTAGTGGATCCATCAGGGCTTTTGTATCGGAGTATTTCTAGGGCTGGTTTTGACAAATCTTCAGAGTGGTCAGGACCAACGGCTCCGATGACGGTGGAGTGGAAAGGTAGTCCGACACTGGTTGAGATTATTTCCCCCTCCAGATTTAAGCCTAGGTCTCCAGCCTTATCTTCTTGATCCACCAGAAGCCTCTCAGATGATGATGTGGACAGAGTGGTACAAAGTAAGTACTCCGGCACTGGCCAAGCTTTTGTCAGATCTGACCCCTTGGGCTTCAGATCCAGCCAAGTCCCTTACCCTGATTTACTGTTCCTCGTCCGACTTCCATCCAGGCTTCGAAGTGGAAATATTCGAATGTCCAGATCCATCCAACATGTGATCAGAGGACTTTTCCTTTGGATCAGGTGTTTGCCTTGAGTTCCTCTGCTCTGTCGGAGTTGGAGGACTCTCAAAGCGGTTTCACACTCAGAGGCTTTCAGATCGGTCTTTAATCCTTGGGGCTTTAGCTCAGATGAGTTCTGCTCTAGCTTCATCTTCAGAAATTCTGTCTTCTGGAGCTGAGGGGGTGACTGTTCCGACTTTTTCTTTGTCTGATCTGGAGGCCCACTCAGTTTGGGAGCAGACTGCATTTGGGGCTCTGAAGAGGGCTATGGCTTCGCTGGCCTCTTAGATTGGGTTTTCTTCAGATCTCCAGATCCCCTTTGTTCGATCGGAGTGTCTTCCTTCTGGGCAACCTCTTCCATGGGAATAACAAGAACCTAGACCTCAGGATACCACAGCTGGTACCCCTGCCTCTTCCGAAACCTCCCCAGAGTATCCCATCAAGGTGGTCTCTAGGAAGAGGACTTGCAAGAGTAAGCATTTAGACTCACCTGAAGGGTCTGTCACCTCTGATACTGATCTCGATGAAGGAGAAGGATCCCCATGGTCACCTCCTGAAGATGTCTCCTTTGGAGACCTCCTTGAATTATTAAAGCAGAGAGGTCGCTGGCAGTCCAGCAATCCTTCGAAGGATTCAGTATACCTGAAGACCTTTGTTTCTTGACCTTCCTCCTCTTGGGTGACTCCGGCTTCAGACAAACTTATTAAATTAATTTCTGAGAAGGCGTGGGAGACCCCATATTCCCTTAAGCCTCCCCTTCAGAGACCAAATAAATACATTACATCCCCTCTAATCAGGAAGTTTTGGACCAAGGGGATTTCAGTGGATGCCATGGTCATGGCAGCAGCAACCAAAAAGGAACTCTTGGCGACTAGTTGCACTATCCGTCTTCCTAATAATATTCCAGGATGATGGATAGATAAGTCTTTCATCGGTGACCTTTGCTCTATGGTCCCTGAATTACCTGACTCACTTTACTAGGTTGCAGAGAGGGATCTGAACAAAGAGCTTTCAGATTCCCTCGAAGGAACAGTAAGCTGAGGTATCAGGAGATAGTTTCTTCTCAACTCGCCACCCTACAGTCTATTGCTGATGCTTCCATGTGTCTCATTTCCTATGCAGCGGATGGAACTTGCAGGGCAGTGGGTTCAGGCATCTGTGTGAGGAGGCAGGCCTGGATGCACCTTTGCATAACCTTCTAAGTCTCCCTTTGTAAATGCCTCTTTTGATGGCTCATCCCTTTTTGGGCATAAAATGAAAGAGATGCTGATCAGGTGTGAATAGGAAGGCAAGACCCTGTCTTGCTGTGGGCATACATTTTTCCACACCTCAAAGACCCTACCCTAAGGGTCAAAGGGGCAGTGGAAGGATTTGGTTCAGAAAATCTCACGGTTCTTTCCAGGACACAAGTGGTGAGAGTTCCCCAAAGGCAGAGGGGGGAACCATAATGGAAGCCACTGCCCACGTGGCAGAGGGGGTCCACAAAACCAGGGCTCCAGAGAAATGTTCTTTGACAAGCCCTTCTAGTACTCCTGAAAGGAGGCCCTATTGCTTGGCCTCTGAGGCAGTCTGGGGGCGACTGTCTCTGCAATTACACGTCTGGCTAAAAATAACAAATGACAAATGGGTGCAGGACATCATATCCAGGGGCTATCTTATCCCTTTTTCCTAACCCCTTCCCATAATAAAAAAATACCCTGGATGTCCCACCCAGTCAATGGGAACAGGCAGCCATGCATATTCAAAAGCTGGATGACAAAAGAGTCATCTAAGAAGTCCAACCAGACCAGATAGAATCCGGAACTTACTCAAGGTTCTTCTTAGTTCCAAACAAAACGGGGGACTGGAGACTATTTTGGATCTCAGCAAACTCAACAAATCAGTAAAAAAAAACAAAGTTTTGGATGGTCATGGTTCAGTCCATTCTTTTTTTCCTGGAAAAGGACAATTGGATGTGCTTTGTAGACTTTCAGGATGCGTACTATCACATAAAAATAGACAGGTGATCCAGAAGGCATTTGCTCTTCTGCTTGGGAGCCAGTCATTATCAGTTTCGATCTCTGCCCTTCGGACTCACTACAGCCCCCAGAGTATTTACCAAATGCATGGCAGTAGTAACAACTCACTTGAGACAACAGGGATTCCGGGTGTTTCCATATCTAGATGACTGGCTCATTACCGCCCCAACCAGGCATCTTCTTATTCGGGCAAGAGACTACATTCTAGAGATTTTTGCACTCTTGGGTATCACGGTAAATTTTGAAAAGTCTTCTCTAGAACACACACAAAACCTCAAGTTCTTAGGTGCAATCCTGAATACAAATCAGATGGTAGCCAAGCTTTCACTCTCAAGAGTGATGACAATCAGGACTCAGGTCAGAGTATTACTTTGCAGAAACTTCATACCGGCTCACTTGGTCTTACAGACTCTCAGTTCTATGACTGCAGCAATTGTCCTAGTTCCCTTGGCACATTACCACATGAGAGTCCGCCAATGGCTCCTATCAGTATAATGGTCCTTTCTAGAGCTTTCCATGTCCTTCAAGATTTGCCTCACCAGCATTTACAAGCAGGATCTTTTCTGGTGGCTCCAATCTGATCAAGTGACTCAAGGTCATCCATTTGTTCCCCCACAGCTCAAAGCCACTGTGACCTTGAATGTTTCCCAGATAGGGTGGGGGGAAATTATCTAGCGAAGGTAGTCCAAGGTACATGGTCCCCCATCGAGGCCAGTCTGCATGTAAATGTTCTAGAGATGAAACCGGTGCTTTTGACATTGCAGACATTTCAGAATTATCTCCCTCAAGGGACTATTGCAGTTCAGTCGTCTGGTACATCAACAAACAAGGGGAACCAGATCTTACCCTCTATGTTGAGAAGCCCTCGGGGTTTGGCAGTGGGCAATTTCGTCCAACCATTTTGTGATTGCAATGCATGTTCTGGGGAAGTCCAACATGATAGCAGACAAACTGAGCAGTACTATTCTAATGCCTCACGAGTGGTTCCTCGATCAAAGAGGTACGGATGTGATTTTTCATCGATGGGGCCAGCCTTGCTGCAGCCTTTTTGTCTCACCTATGAACAACAAATGTAGCTACTATTTTGTCCTGGTTCCCCCTCTGGGGGAGTTCCCGAGGGATGCGCTTATCCATGATTGGCCCCCAGGACTTCTATATGCCTTTCCTCCTACCCCTTTGATCCCAGCATTCCTACAGAAAGCCAATTGGTTGATGAGGACAATAATCCTAGTTGCACCCTATTGGCCTCAACAGATTTGGTTCCCCTTCTGTGGCCTCTTCCACTGGACGAACCTTGGATTCCGGAATGGTTCATCCGAATTTACACCATCTCAAGTTGACAGCTTGTCTGCTTCAGTTCTGGTTTTAGCCAGGTGACTCCTTCTCTCTTCCCCTGTTTGGCACATTATTCTTTCGTTTCACAAACCTTCCACCCGTAAACTTTATTGGAGCAAGTGGAAACATTCTGTTTGTTGGGTGAAGAATCTTGGCATAGACCCCTTCATTGCTCCTATTTATGCACTTTTGGATTTCCTAGCGCAGTTTTTTAATAAAGTTGCAGCTGCAGCTACAGTTAAGGTTCGACTACCAGCCATATAAAAATTTCATTTGGGTGAAAATGGATCTTCACTAATTTCTTACAAACTCTGCAGAGCTTTTTTGAAATGAACAATACTTTAACCCCCCCCCCCCCGTATAAAGACCCTTCACCTGCATGAGATTTAAATTTAATTTTAAGGCATATTATTTGTTCCCCTTTCAAGCCAGCAGCACACTGTGACCTGAAATTTCTTTCTTGGAAGACCCTTTTCCTAGTAGCAATCACATCTACTACAAGAGTTTCTGAACTGCAAGCCTCCTCGCCTCAACCACCTTATTTGATATTTCATAAGGATAGGGTCTCCATCTGTACGAACCCTTCCTTTTTACCCAAAGTGGTATCAGAAGATACATTAAAACAATTTATTGAATTACCAGTTTTTTCCCCAATTTTCAAAATAAGGGGAAATATTCTTAATATTTGCTAGATGTTCACAGACTATTACACTTCTGTCTTCATAGAAAAAATGTTTTTACAAAAACTGGGCAACTGTTTGTAGCCTTTTCATACACTAGAAAAAGGTCTTCCTGTGTCTAAGGTGACTTTAGCCAAATGGCTCTCACAGTGCATTACTTACATTTACAATTCACAAAATAAACAATTACCCAGGCCTACTAAAGCTCATTTTACTAGGGCCATGGCTGCTACTTCTGCTTTTCAATCCAGAGTTTCAATGGACAATATCTGTGCGGCAGCCACATGGACCAGTCACCACACTTTTATTACTCATTACAAGTTGGATTTGGTTTCCAGGGGTAGAGCTGCATTTGGGTCTGGTCTGTGGTTCTAAGGAATATTTTCCCACGAGAGCCACCCAAGGTAAATGATGCTAGGGACTCTGTCCTATCAGTGAGGACAGGGTGAAAATTGGCAACATCAAAGAAGTTCTGTACTTAGCATAATGTTCCTTGTGTGTTGTCCATTTTCACCTTTTCCTCACAACTCACTCTCCAACCCCCCCTACCCAGCCTTCTGATGGATCAGGATGTCCTGGATTATGCATTCCTTTTTACTCAGTATAACCTTGCAATGGCTTCAGCTTTATAAAAACTGTATTTATCCTTTTTCAGGGGGGGTTCCTACTTTTTTCCTCATCGCATATAATTAGCAAATAAGATCTGAGGTAATACATAAGGTGCATTCTGGGTAGAGGGGAGGTGTCCAAGAGAAAAGTTTGTGATCACGAGTTTTAGTAACGGCCAAGTTGGATCAGAGGGTCGTATCTGAACCCAACAGTGAGGAAAAGGTGAAAATGGACAACACACATGGAACGTTATGGTAAGTACATAGCTTCTTTTTTTTTTGTTAACTGTCTAGTTCCAGCTTTTGTGTTACACACATGCACTGTTTGGCAGATTGATCTTCTATAAATTTGTTTCTTGCCATATCCATTTGAGTCTATGTTACATCTTACAAAACTTTTTGTTTTATTAAAATCCCTTAAACAAAAAAACAAACACTCCCCAATACCTCGCTAAAATCTATTAACTTAATACTAACACACAAAACTATGTGCATCTTCAGATATTGATATCTTCCCCTCCTATTAGGAACATGTGTCCAAAACTGACAGCCACACCCAGAGACTTGGGTTAAGATTTTCCATGCTAAGTCATATGGTATATCCTGTGCTTCTACTAAGTGGCATCTGGTTTGGGTCTATGCGTATTGAATACGGATTACAGCGAACACCTTATAGTTGAATGTGAAACAGTGATACTTTAAAGTGCCAAAAGCACTTAACATCATAAAATAATTAATTGAATGGCCATAGTTGACCAACATTACAAACATAATCAACCAAGGTAAGGGACTTTGCCCCCACCCCACACCCCCAACTATATATACCAATTCCGAGATCACACTACTGTGGGGAATAGGGCAACTACAAAAAAGCTTCCTTTGCTTACCTTATGTATCACAGTAATTCCTGGTTGTTGGCCAGCTATGGCCATTTGATTAATTATTTTACAGTGTTAAACATTTTCAGTACTTTAAAGTTTCACTGTTTCATGTTCAGTTAAAAGCTGTTTGCTGTAATCCATATTCAATTGGCAAACATAGACCTGTCTGATTTTGTCTTATCTTTAAAGCTCTCCCAGCTGGGAAAACACTTGAATGCTTTCAGAAAACATTGTCTCCTAGCAATTTTTCTTTGTCAGATTGTCTCCATGGAGACACAAGGACCAGATACAAAGTTGCTTCTAAGCATATGTTTATTTGCTAGAAATAAGCTTTATAATGTTCAGTGTTTCTTTTCATTTGCTTGTTTTCTCTTAAAACTTGTTACTAGATTAAGCTAAGAGCCTGAATCCATTTATTTGCCTATCCAACAATGAGAAAAAGTACATCAATTTATTTCTTTTGTCATGCTTTTTTGACCAAGCTTTTCTTTTTTTAACATTGCAGTGCCTACATTTTTTTAAAAATGAACAAGGAGAAAGGGAGAAAGAAAAAAAAAACAGAAGCACCTATTTACATTAGTATTCCAATTACACTTGAAAACAACTGAGAAAACTTTACTTTATAGCATGCAAAGAAAATCATGCACTATAAAAATACTACTTTTAAGAAAAAAAGTTTGTTTTACTTACAGTTAACTTTTTCCTTCCTCTTCCCCTTTTTGAAGTATTTTTCCGAACATTATGGACATGAAGTAGGGCATATGATTTAGA